>NW_026646395.1:0-99000 GCF_949987535.1 Balaenoptera acutorostrata
GGAACATTTTGATGACAAGAATTCTGGAGCATTGTGATGACACGGTCATGGAACATTGTGATGACAAGAATTATGGAGCATTGTGATGACACGGTCATGGAACATTGTGATGACAAGAAATATGGAGCATTGTGATGACATGGCCATGGAACCTTGTGATGACAAGAATTATGGAGCATTGTGATGACACGGTCATGGAACATTGTGATGACAAGAATTCTGGAGCATTGTGATGACACGTTCATGGAACATTGTGATGACAAAAATTATGGAGCATTGTGATGACACGGTCATGGAACATTGTGATGACAAGAATTATGGAGCATTGTGATGACACGGTCATGGAACATTGTGATGACAAGAATTCTGGAGCATTGTGATGACAAGAATTCTGGAGCATTGTGATGACAAGGGCCATGGAGCATTGTGATGACACGGTCATGGAACATTGTGATGACAAGAATTTTGGAGCATTGTGATGACAAAGGCCATGGAGCATTGTGATGACACGGTCATGGAACATTGTGATGACAAGAATTCTGGAGCATTATGATGACAAGGGCCATGGAGCATTGTGATGACACGGTCATGGAACATTGTGATGACAAGAATTCTGGAGCATTGTGATGACAAGGGCCATGGTGCATTGTGATGACACGGTCATGGAACTTTGTGATGACAAAAATTCTGGAGCATTGTGATGACAAGGGCCATGGAGCATTGTGATGACACGGTCATTGTAATGAAAAGAAATCTGGAGCATTGTGATGACAAGGGCCATAGAGCATTGTGATGACACGGTCATGGAACATTTTGATGACAGGAATTCTGGAGCATTGTGATGACAAGGGCCATGGAGAATTGTGATGACATGGTCATGGAACATTGTGATGATAAGAATTCTGGAGCATTGTGATGACAAGTGTCATGGAGCATTGTAATGAAACTTTTCATTGTGCACCGTGATGACAAGGGGGATGGAGTATTGTGATGAAACTGGTCCTGGAGCATTGTGATAACAAAAGCCATTGAGCATTGTGATGACAGGCATCATGGAGCATTGTGAACAAAGGGGTCATGGGGAATTGTAATGACAATAGAGAAATGTGATGAAAATGGTCAGCAAGCAAAGTGATTAAAGTGGTCATTTAGAATTGTCATGAAAAACTATATAGAGCATTGTGATGAAAAAGGTCATGGAGAACTGTGATGACTAGGGTCATGTAGCATTGTGATGACACGGTCATGGAACATTGGGATGACAAGAATTATGGAGCATTGTGATGACACGGTCATGGAACATTGTGATGACAAGAATTCTGGAGCATTGTGATGACAAGGGCCAAGGAGAATTGTGATGATATGGTCATGGAACATTGTGATGACAAGAATTCTGGAGCATTGTGATGACAAGGGCCATGGAGCATTGTGATGACACGGTGATGGAATATTGTGATGACAAGAATTCTGGAGCATTGTTATGACAAGGGCCATGGAGCATTGTGATGACAAGAATTCTGGAGCATTGTGATGACACGGTCATGGAACATTGTGATGACAAAAATTATGGAGCATTTTGATGACACGGTCATGGAACATTGTGATGACAAGAATTATGGAGCATTGTGATGACACGGTCATGGAACATTGTGATGACAAAAATTATAGAGCATTGTGATGACACGGTCATGGAACATTGTGATGACAAGAATTATGGAGCACTGTGATGACACGGTCATGGAACATTGTGATGACAAGAATTCTGGAGCATTGTGATGACAAGGGCCATGGAGCATTGTGATGACACGGTCATGGAACATTGTGATGACAAGAATTCTGGAGCATTGTGATGACAAGGGCCATGGAGCATTGTGATGACACGGTCATGGAACATTGTGATGACAATAATTCTGGAGCATTGTGATGACAAGGGCCATGGTGCATTGTGATGACACGGTCATGGAACTTTGTGATGACAAGCAATCTGGAGCATTGTGATGACCAGGGCCATGGAGCATTGTGATGACACGGTCATGGAACATTGTGATGACAAGAATTCTGGAGCATTGTGATGACAAGAATTCTGGAGCATTGTGATGACACGGTCATGGAACATTGTGCTGACAAGCAATACGGAGCATTGTGATGACAAGGGCCATGGAGCATTGTGATGACATGGTCATGGAACATTGTGATGACAAGAATTCTGGAGCATTGTGATGACACGGTCATGGAACATTGTGATGACAAAAATTATGGAGCATTCTGATGACACGGTCATGGAACATTGTGATGACAAGAATTATGGAGCATTGTGATGACACGGTCATGGAACATTGTGATGACAAGAATTCTGGAGCATTGTGATGACAAGGGCCATGGAGCATTGTGATGACACGGTCATGGAACATTGTGATGACAAGAATTATGGAGCATTGTGATGACACGGTCATGGAACATTGTGATGACAAGAATTAAGGAGCATTGTGATGACAAGGGCCATGGAGCATTGTGATGACACGGTCATGGAACATTGTGATGACAAGAATTTTGGAGCATTGTGATGACAACGGCCATGGAGCATTGTGATGACACGGTCATGGAACATTGTGATGACAAGAATTCTGGAGCATTATGATGACAAAGGCCATGGAGCATTGTGATGACACGGTCATGGAACATTGTGATGACAAGAATTCTGGAGCATTGTGATGACAAGGGCCATGGTGCATTGTGATGACACGGTCATGGAACTTTGTGATGACAAGCAATCTGGAGCATTGTGATGACCAGGGCCATGGAACATTGTGATGACACGGTCATGGAACATTGTGATGACAAGAATTCTGGAGCATTGTGATGACAAGAATTCTGGAGCATTGTGATGACACGGTCATGGAACATTGTGATGATAAGAAATATGGAGCATTGTGATGACATGGTCATGGAACCTTGTGATGACAAGAATTATGGAGCATTGTGATGACACGGTCATGGAACATTGTGATGACAAGAATTCTGGAGCATTGTGATGACACGTTCATGGAACATTGTGATGACAATAATTATGGAGCATTGTGATGACATGGTCATGGAACATTGTGATGACAAGAATTATGGAGCATTGTGATGACACGGTCATGGAACATTGTGATGACAAGAATTCTGGAGCATTGTGATGACAAGGGCCATGGAGCATTGTGATGACACGGTCATGGAACATTGTGATGACAAGAATTCTGGAGCATTGTGATGACAAGAATTCTGGAGCATTGTGATGACAAGGGCCATGGAGCATTGTGATCACACGGTCATGGAACATTGTGATGACAAGAATTTTGGAGCATTGTGATGACAACGGCCATGGAGCATTGTGATGACACGGTCATGGAACATTGTGATGACAAGAATTCTGGAGCATTATGATGACAAGGGCCATGGAGCATTGTGATGACACGGTCATGGAACATTGTGATGACAAGAATTCTGGAGCATTGTGATGACAAGGGCCATGGTGCACTGTGATGACAAGGTCATGGAACTTTGTGATGACAAAAATTCTGGAGCATTGTGATGACAAGGGCCATGGAGCATTGTGATGACACGGTCATTGTAATGAAAAGAAATCTGGAGCATTGTGATGACAAGGGCCATAGAGCATTGTGATGACACGGTCATGGAACATTTTGATGACAGGAATTCTGGAGCATAGTGATGACAAGGGCCATGGAGAATTGTGATGACATGGTCATGGAACATTGTGATGATAAGAATTCTGGAGCATTGTGATGACAAGTGTCATGGAGCATTGTAATGAAACTTTTCATTGTGCACCATGATGACAAGGGGGATGGAGTATTGTGATGAAACTGGTCCTGGAGCATTGTGATAACAAAAGCCATTGAGCATTGTGATGACAGGCATCATGGAGCATTGTGAAGAAAGGGGTCATGGGTAATTGTAATGACAATAGAGAAATGTGATGAAAATGGTCAGCAAGCAAAGTGATTAAAGTGGTCATTTAGAATTGTCATGAAAAACTATATAGAGCATTGTGATGAAAAAGGTCATGGAGAACTGTGATGACTAGGGTCATGTAGCATTGTGATGACACGGTCATGGAACATTGGGATGACAAGAATTATGGAGCATTGTGATGACAAGGTCATGGAACGTTGTGATTACAAGAACTCTGGAGCATTGTGATGACAAGGGCCATGGAGCATTGTGATGACATGGTCATGGAACATTGTGATGACAAGAATTCTGGAGCATTGTGATGACACGGTCATGGAACATTGTGATGACAAATATTATGGAGCATTGTGATGACACGGTCATGGAACATTGTGATGACAAGAATTATGGAGCATTGTGATGACACGGTCATGGAACATTGTGATGACAAGAATTCTGGAGCATTGTGATGACAAGTGCCATGGAGCATTGTGATGACACGGTCATGGAACATTGTGATGACAAGAATTATGGAGCATTGTGATGACACGGTCATGGAACATTGTGATGACAAGAATTAAGGAGCATTGTGATGACAAGGGCCATGGAGCATTGTGATGACACGGTCATGGAACATTGTGATGACAAGAATTTTGGAGCATTGTGATGACAACGGCCATGGAGCATTGTGATGACACGGTCATGGAACATTGTGATGACAAGAATTCTGGAGCATTATGATGACAACGGCCATGGAGCATTGTGATGACACGGTCATGGAACATTGTGCTGACAAGAATTCTGGAGCATTGTGATGACAAGGGCCATGGTGCATTGTGATGACACGGTCATGGAACTTTGTGATGACAAGCAATCTGGAGCATTGTGATGACCAGGGCCATGGAACATTGTGATGACACGGTCATGGAACATTGTGATGACAAGAATTCTGGAGCATTGTGATGACAAGAATTCTGGAGCATTGTGATGACACGGTCATGGAACATTGTGATGACAAGAAATATGGAGCATTGTGATGACATGGTCATGGAACCTTGTGATGACAAGAATTATGGAGCATTGTGATGACACGGTCATGGAAGATTGTGATGATAAGAATTCTGGAGCATTGTGATCACACGTTCATAGAACATTGTGATGACAAAAATTATGGAGCATTGTGATGACACGGTCATGGAACATTGTGATGACAAGAATTATGGAGCATTGTGATGACACGGTCATGGAACATTGTGATGACAAGAATTCTGGAGCATTGTGATGACAAGGGCCATGGAGCATTGTGATGACACGGTCATGGAACTTTGTGATGACAAGGGCCATGGAGCATTGTGATGACAAGGGCCATGGAGCATTGTGATGACACGGTCATGGAACATTGTGATGACAAGAATTCTGGAGCATTGTGATGACAAGAATTCTGGAGCATTGTGATGACACGGTCATGGAACATTGTGCTGACAAGCAATATGGAGCATTGTGATGACAAGGGCCATGGAGCATTGTGAAGACATGGTCATGGAACATTTTGATGACAAGAATTCTGGAGCATTGTGATGACACGGTCATGGAACATTGTGATGACAAAAATTATGGAGCATTGTGATGACACGGTCATGGAACATTGTGATGACAAGAATTATGGAGCATTGTGATGACACGGTCATGGAACATTGTGATGACAAGAATTCTGGAGCATTGTGATGACAAGGGCCATGGTGCATTGTGATGACACGGTCATGGAACTTTGTGATGACAAGCAATCTGGAGCATTGTGATGACAAGAATTCTGGAGCATTGTGATGACACGGTCATGGAACTTTGTGATGACAAGAATTATGGAGCATTGTGATGACACGGTCATGGAACCTTGTGATGACAAGAATTAAGGAACATTGTGATGACAAGGGCCATGGAGCATTGTGATGACACGGTCATGGAACATTGTGATGACAAGAATTTTGGAGCATTGTGATGACAACGGCCATGGAGCATTGTGATGACACGGTCATGGAACATTGTGATGACAAGAATTCTGGAGCATTATGATGACAAAGGCCATGGAGCATTGTGATGACACGGTCATGGAACATTGTGATGACAAGAATTCTGGAGCATTGTGATGACAAGAATTCTGGAGCATTGTGATGACACGGTCATGGAACATTGTGATGATAAGAAATATGGAGCATTGTGATGACATGGTCATGGAACCTTGTGATGACAAGAATTATGGAGCATTGTGATGACACGGTCATGGAACATTGTGATGATAAGAATTCTGGAGCATTGTGATCACACGTTCATAGAACATTGTGATGACAAAAATTATGGAGCATTGTGATGACACGGTCATGGAACATTGTGATGACAAGAATTATGGAGCATTGTGATGACACGGTCATGGAACATTGTGATGACAAGAATTCTGGAGCATTGTGATGACAAGGGCCATGGAGCATTGTGATGACACGGTCATGGAACTTTGTGATGACAAGGGCCATGGAGCATTGTGATGACAAGGGCCATGGAGCATTGTGATGACACGGTCATGGAACATTGTGATGACAAGAATTCTGGAGCATTGTGATGACAAGAATTCTGGAGCATTGTGATGACACGGTCATGGAACATTGTGCTGACAAGCAATATGGAGCATTGTGATGACAAGGGCCATGGAGCATTGTGAAGACATGGTCATGGAACATTTTGATGACAAGAATTCTGGAGCATTGTGATGACACGGTCATGGAACATTGTGATGACAAAAATTATGGAGCATTGTGATGACACGGTCATGGAACATTGTGATGACAAGAATTATGGAGCATTGTGATGACACGGTCATGGAACATTGTGATGACAAGAATTCTGGAGCATTGTGATGACAAGGGCCATGGTGCATTGTGATGACACGGTCATGGAACTTTGTGATGACAAGCAATCTGGAGCATTGTGATGACAAGAATTCTGGAGCATTGTGATGACACGGTCATGGAACTTTGTG
This sequence comes from Balaenoptera acutorostrata, assembly GCF_949987535.1. NCBI lineage: Eukaryota > Metazoa > Chordata > Mammalia > Artiodactyla > Balaenopteridae > Balaenoptera > Balaenoptera acutorostrata. The sequence goes on from NW_026646395.1 coordinate 6,986, forward strand.
ATGACAAGAATTATGGAGCATTGTGATGACACGGTCATGGAACCTTGTGATGACAAGAATTAAGGAACATTGTGATGACAAGGGCCATGGAGCATTGTGATGACACGGTCATGGAACATTGTGATGACAAGAATTTTGGAGCATTGTGATGACAACGGCCATGGAGCATTGTGATGACACGGTCATGGAACATTGTGATGACAAGCAATCTGGAGTATTGTGATGACCAGGGCCATGGAGCATTGTGATGACACGGTCATGGAACATTGTGATGACAAGAATTCTGGAGCATTGTGATGACAAGAATTCTGGAGCATTGTGATGACACGGTCATGGAACATTGTGATGACAAGAATTCTGGAGCATTGTGATGACAAGGGCCATGGAGCATTGTGATGACATGGTCATGGAACATTGTGATGACAAGAATTCTGGAGCATTGTGATGACAAGGGCCATGGAGCTTTGTGATGACACGGTCATGGAACATTGTGATGACAATAATTCTGGAGCATTGTGATGACAAGGGCCATGGTGCATTGTGATGACACGGTCAGGGAACTTTGTGATGACAAGCAATTTGGAGCATTGTGATGACCAGGGCCATGGAGCATTGTGATGACATGGTCATGGAACATTGTGATGACAAGAATTCTGGAGCATTGTGATGACACGGTCATGGAACATTGTGATGACAAGAATTTTGGAGCATTGTGATGAAAAGGGCCATGGAGCATTGTGATGACACGGTCATGGAACATTGTGATGACAAGAATTCTGGAGCATTATGATGACAAGGGCCATGGAGCATTGTGATGAAACGGTCATGGAACATTGTGATGACAAGAATTCTGGAGCATTGTGATGACAAGCGCCATGGGGCATTGTGATGACACGGTCATGGAACTTTGTGATGACAAAAATTCTGGAGCATTGTGATGACAAGGGCCATGGAGCATTGTGATGACATGGTCATGGAACATTGTAATGAAAAAAAATCTGGAGCATTGTGATGACAAGGGCCATAGAGCATTGTGATGACACGCTCATGGAACATTTTGATGACAAGAATTCTGGAGCATTGTGATGACAAGGGCCATGGAGAATTGTGATGACATGGTCATGGAACATTGTGATGATAAGAATTCTGGAGCATTGTGATGACAAATGTCATGGAGCATTGTAATGAAACTTTTCATTGTGCACCGTGATGACAAGGGGGATGGAGTATTGTGATGAAAGTGGTCCTGGAGCATTGTGAAAACAAAAGCCATTGAGCATTGTGATGACAGGCATCATGGAGCAATGTGAAGAAAGGGGTCATGGGGAATTGTAATGACAATAGAGAAATGTGATGAAAATTGTCAGCAAGCAAAGTGATTAAAGTGGTCATTTAGAATTGTCATGAAAAACTATATAGAGCATTGTGATGAAAAAGGTCATGGAGAACTGTGATGACTAGGTTCATGTAGCATTGTGATGACACGGTCATGGAACATTGGTATGACAACAATTCTGGAGGACTGTGATGACACGGTCATGGAACATTGTGATGACAAGAATTCTGGAGCATTGTGATGACAAGGGCCATGGAGCATTGTGATGACACGGTCATGGAACATTGTGATGACAAGAATTCTGGAGCATTGTGATGACAAGGGCCATGGAGCATTGTGATGACACGGTCATGGAACATTGTGATGACAATAATTCTGGAGCATTGTGATGAGAAGGGCCATGGTGCATTGTGATGACACGGTCATGGAACTTTGTGATGACAAGCAATCTGGAGCATTGTGATGACCAGGGCCATGGAGCATTGTGATGACACGGTCATGGAACATTGTGATGACAAGAATTATGGAGCATTGTGATGACACGGTCATGGAACATTGTGATGACAAGAATTCTGGAGCATTGTGATGAAAAGGGCCATGGAGCATTGTGATGACACGGTCATGGAACATTGTGATGACAAGAATTATGGAGCATTGTGATGACACGGTCATGGAACATTGTGATGACAAGAATTAAGGAGCATTGTGATGACAAGGGCCATGGAGCATTGTGATGACACGGTCATGGAACATTTTGATGAAAAGAATTCTGGAGCATTATGATGACAACGGCCATGGAGCATTGTGATGACACGGTCATGGAACATTGTGATGACAAGAATTCTGGAGCATTGTGATGACACGGTCATGGAACATTGTGCTGACAAGCAATATGGAGCATTGTGATGACAAGGGCCATGGAGCATTGTGATGACATGGTCATGGAACACTGTGATGACAAGAATTCTGGAGCATTGTGATGACAAGGGCCATGGAGCATTGTGATGACACGGTCATGGAACATTGTGATGACAAGAATTCTGGAGCATTGTGATGACAAGGGCCATGGAGAATTGTGATGACACGGTCATGGAACATTGTGATGACAATAATTCTGGAGCATTGTGATGACAAGAATTCTGGAGCATTGTGATGACAAGAATTCTGGAGCATTGTGATGACACGGTCATGGAACATTGTGATGACAAGAATTATGGAGCATTGTGATGACACGGTCATGGAACATTGTGATGACAAAAATTATGGAGCATTGTGATGACACGGTCATGGAACATTGTGTTGACAAAAATTCTGGAGCATTGTGATGACAAGAATTCTTGAGCATTGTGATAACACGGTCATGGAACATTGTGATGACAAGAAATATGGAGCATTGTGATGACAAGGGCCATGGAGCATTGTGATGACATGGTCATGGAACATTTTGATGACAAGAATTCTGGAGCATTGTGATGACACGGTCATGGAACATTGTGATGACAAAAATTATGGAGCATTGTGATGACACGGTCATGGAACATTGTGATGACAAGAATTATGGAGCATTGTGATGACACGGTCATGGAGCATTGTGATGACACGGTCATGGAACATTGTGATGACAAGAATTCTGGAGCATTATGATGACAACGGACATGGAGCATTGTGATGACACGGTCATGGAACATTGTGATGACAAGAATTCTGGAGCATTGTGATGACAAGGGCCATGGTGCATTGTGATGACACGGTCATGGAACATTGTGATGACAAGCAATCTGGAGCATTGTGATGACCAGGGCCATGGAGCATTGTGATGACACGGTCATGGAACATTGTGAAGACAAGAATTCTGGAGCATTGTGATGACAAGAATTCTGGAGCATTGTGATAACACGGTCATGGAACATTGTGATGACAAGAAATATGGAGCATTGTGATGACAAGGGCCATGGAGCATTGTGATGACATGGTCATGGAACATTTTGATGACAAGAATTCTGGAGCATTGTGATGACACGGTCATGGAACATTGTGATGACAAAAATTATGGAGCATTGTGATGACACGGTCATGGAACATTGTGATGACAAGAATTATGGAGCATTGTGATGACACGGTCATGGAACATTGTGATGACAAAAATTATAGAGCATTGTGATGACACGGTCATGGAACATTGTGATGACAAGAATTCTGCAGCACTGTGATGACACGGTCATGGAACACTGTGATGACAAGAATTCTGGAGCATTGTGATGACAAGGGCCATGGAGCATTGTGATGACACGGTCATGGAACATTGTGATGACAAGAATTCTGGAGCATTGTGATGACAAGGGCCATGGAGCATTGTGATGTCACGGTCATGGAACATTGTGATGACAATAATTCTGGAGCATTGTGATGACAAGAATTCTGGAGCATTGTGATGACAAGAATTCTGGAGCATTGTGATGACACGGTCATGGAACATTGTAATGACAAGAATTATGGAGCATTGTGATGACACGGTCATGGAACATTGTGATGACAAAAATTATGGAGCATTGTGATGACACGGTCATGGAACATTGTGATGACAAAAATTATGGAGCATTGTGATGACACGGTCATGGAACATTGTGATGACAAGAATTATGGAGCATTGTGATGACACGGTCATGGAACATTGTGATGACAAGAATTATGGAGCATTGTGATGACACGGTCATGGAACATTGTGATGACAAGAATTAAGGAGCATTGTGATGACACGGTCATGGAACATTGTGATGACAAGAATTTTGGAGCATTGTGATGACAACGGCCATGGAGCATTGTGATGAAATGGTCATGGAACATTGTGATGACAAGAAATATGGAGCATTGTGATGACAAGGGCCATGGAGCATTGTGATGATATGGTCATGGAACATTGTGATGACAAGAATTCTGGAGCATTGTGATGACACGGTCATGGAACATTGTGATGACAAAAATTATGGAGCATTGTGATGACACGGTCATGGAACATTGTGATGACAATAATTATGGAGCATTGTGATGACACGGTCATGGAACATTGTGATGACAAGAATTCTGGAGCATTGTGATGACAAGGGTCATGGAGCATTGTGATGACATGGTCATGGAACATTGTGATGACAAGAATTCTGGAGCATTGTGATGACAAGGGCCATGGAGCATTGTGATGACACGGTCATGGAACATTGTGATGACAATAATTCTGGAGCATTGTGATGACAAGGGCCATGGTGCATTGTGATGACACGGTCAGGGAACTTTGTGATGACAAGCAATTTGGAGCATTGTGATGACCAGGGCCATGGAGCATTGTGATGACATGGTCATGGAACATTGTGTTGAGAAGAATTCTGGAGCATTGTGATGACACCGTCATGGAACATTGTGATGACAAGAATTCTGGAGCATTGTGATGACAAGGGCCATGGAGCATTGTGATGACACGGTCATGGAACATTGTGATGACAAGAATTCTGGAGCATTGTGATGAAAAGGGCCATGGAGCATTGTGATGACACGGTCATGGAACATTGTGATGACAAGAATTATGGAGCATTGTGATGACACGGTCATGGAACATTGTGATGACAAGAATTAAGGAGCATTGTGATGACAAGGGCCATGGAGCATTGTGATGACACGGTCATGGAACATTTTGATGAAAAGAATTCTGGAGCATTATGATGACAACGGCCATGGAGCATTGTGATGACACGGTCATGGAACATTGTGATGACAAGAATTCTGGAGCATTGTGATGACACGGTCATGGAACATTGTGCTGACAAGCAATATGGAGCATTGTGATGACAAGGGCCATGGAGCATTGTGATGACATGGTCATGGAACACTGTGATGACAAGAATTCTGGAGCATTGTGATGACAAGGGCCATGGAGCATTGTGATGACACGGTCATGGAACATTGTGATGACAAGAATTCTGGAGCATTGTGATGACAAGGGCCATGGAGAATTGTGATGACACGGTCATGGAACATTGTGATGACAATAATTCTGGAGCATTGTGATGACAAGAATTCTGGAGCATTGTGATGACAAGAATTCTGGAGCATTGTGATGACACGGTCATGGAACATTGTGATGACAAGAATTATGGAGCATTGTGATGACACGGTCATGGAACATTGTGATGACAAAAATTATGGAGCATTGTGATGACACGGTCATGGAACATTGTGTTGACAAAAATTCTGGAGCATTGTGATGACAAGAATTCTTGAGCATTGTGATAACACGGTCATGGAACATTGTGATGACAAGAAATATGGAGCATTGTGATGACAAGGGCCATGGAGCATTGTGATGACATGGTCATGGAACATTTTGATGACAAGAATTCTGGAGCATTGTGATGACACGGTCATGGAACATTGTGATGACAAAAATTATGGAGCATTGTGATGACACGGTCATGGAACATTGTGATGACAAGAATTATGGAGCATTGTGATGACACGGTCATGGAGCATTGTGATGACACGGTCATGGAACATTGTGATGACAAGAATTCTGGAGCATTATGATGACAACGGACATGGAGCATTGTGATGACACGGTCATGGAACATTGTGATGACAAGAATTCTGGAGCATTGTGATGACAAGGGCCATGGTGCATTGTGATGACACGGTCATGGAACATTGTGATGACAAGCAATCTGGAGCATTGTGATGACCAGGGCCATGGAGCATTGTGATGACACGGTCATGGAACATTGTGAAGACAAGAATTCTGGAGCATTGTGATGACAAGAATTCTGGAGCATTGTGATAACACGGTCATGGAACATTGTGATGACAAGAAATATGGAGCATTGTGATGACAAGGGCCATGGAGCATTGTGATGACATGGTCATGGAACATTTTGATGACAAGAATTCTGGAGCATTGTGATGACACGGTCATGGAACATTGTGATGACAAAAATTATGGAGCATTGTGATGACACGGTCATGGAACATTGTGATGACAAGAATTATGGAGCATTGTGATGACACGGTCATGGAACATTGTGATGACAAAAATTATAGAGCATTGTGATGACACGGTCATGGAACATTGTGATGACAAGAATTCTGCAGCACTGTGATGACACGGTCATGGAACACTGTGATGACAAGAATTCTGGAGCATTGTGATGACAAGGGCCATGGAGCATTGTGATGACACGGTCATGGAACATTGTGATGACAAGAATTCTGGAGCATTGTGATGACAAGGGCCATGGAGCATTGTGATGTCACGGTCATGGAACATTGTGATGACAATAATTCTGGAGCATTGTGATGACAAGAATTCTGGAGCATTGTGATGACAAGAATTCTGGAGCATTGTGATGACACGGTCATGGAACATTGTAATGACAAGAATTATGGAGCATTGTGATGACACGGTCATGGAACATTGTGATGACAAAAATTATGGAGCATTGTGATGACACGGTCATGGAACATTGTGATGACAAAAATTATGGAGCATTGTGATGACACGGTCATGGAACATTGTGATGACAAGAATTATGGAGCATTGTGATGACACGGTCATGGAACATTGTGATGACAAGAATTATGGAGCATTGTGATGACACGGTCATGGAACATTGTGATGACAAGAATTAAGGAGCATTGTGATGACACGGTCATGGAACATTGTGATGACAAGAATTTTGGAGCATTGTGATGACAACGGCCATGGAGCATTGTGATGAAATGGTCATGGAACATTGTGATGACAAGAAATATGGAGCATTGTGATGACAAGGGCCATGGAGCATTGTGATGATATGGTCATGGAACATTGTGATGACAAGAATTCTGGAGCATTGTGATGACACGGTCATGGAACATTGTGATGACAAAAATTATGGAGCATTGTGATGACACGGTCATGGAACATTGTGATGACAATAATTATGGAGCATTGTGATGACACGGTCATGGAACATTGTGATGACAAGAATTCTGGAGCATTGTGATGACAAGGGTCATGGAGCATTGTGATGACATGGTCATGGAACATTGTGATGACAAGAATTCTGGAGCATTGTGATGACAAGGGCCATGGAGCATTGTGATGACACGGTCATGGAACATTGTGATGACAATAATTCTGGAGCATTGTGATGACAAGGGCCATGGTGCATTGTGATGACACGGTCAGGGAACTTTGTGATGACAAGCAATTTGGAGCATTGTGATGACCAGGGCCATGGAGCATTGTGATGACATGGTCATGGAACATTGTGTTGAGAAGAATTCTGGAGCATTGTGATGACACCGTCATGGAACATTGTGATGACAAGAATTCTGGAGCATTGTGATGACAAGGGCCATGGAGCATTGTGATGACACGGTCATGGAACATTGTGATGACAAGAATTTTGGAGCATTGTGATGAAAAGGGCCATGGAGCATTGTGATGACACGGTCATGGAACATTGTGATGACAAGATTTCTGGAGCATTATGATGACAAGGGCCATGGAGCATTGTGATGACACGGTCATGGAACATTGTGATGACAAGAATTCTGGAGCATTGTGATGACAAGGGCCATGGGGCATTGTGATGACACGGTCATGGAACTTTGTGATGACAAAAATTCTGGAGCATTGTGATGACAAGGGCCATGGAGCATTGTGATGACATGGTCATGGAACATTGTAATGAAAAAAAATCTGGAGCATTGTGATGACAAGGGCCATAGAGCATTGTGATGACACGCTCATGGAACATTTTGATGACAAGAATTCTGGAGCATTGTGATGACAAGGGCCATGGAGAATTGTGATGACATGGTCATGGAACATTGTGATGATAAGAATTCTGGAGCATTGTGATGACAAGTGTCATGGAGCATTGTAATGAAACTTTTCATTGTGCACCGTGATGACAAGGGGGATGGAGTATTGTGATGAAACTGGTCCTGGAGCATTGTGAAAACAAAAGCCATTGAGCATTGTTATGACAGGCATCATGGAGCAATGTGAAGAAAGGGGTCATGGGGAATTGTAATGACAATAGAGAAATGTGATGAAAATGGTCAGCAAGCAAAGTGATTAAAGAGGTCATTTAGAATTGTCATGAAAAACTATATAGAGCATTGTGATGAAAAAGGTCATGGAGAACTGTGATGACTAGGGTCATGTAGCATTGTGATGACACGGTCATGGAACATTGGGATGACAACAATTCTGGAGGACTGTGATGACACGGTCATGGAACATTGTGATGACAAGAATTCTGGAGCATTGTGATGACAAGGGCCATGGAGCATTGTGATGACACGGTCATGGAACATTGTGATGACAAGCAATCTGGAGCATTGTGATGACCAGGGCCATGGAGCATTGTGATGACACGGTCATGGAACATTGTGATGACAAGAATTATGGAGCATTGTGATGACACGGTCATGGAACATTGTGATGACAAGAATTCTGGAGCATTGTGATGACAAGGGCCATGGAGCATTGTGATGACACGGTCATGGAACATTGTGATGACAAGAATTATGGAGCATTGTGATGACACGGTCATGGAACATTGTGATGACAAGAATTAAGGAGCATTGTGATGACAAGGGCCATGGAGCATTGTGATGACACGGTCATGGAACATTGTGATGACAAGAATTTTGGAGCATTGTGATGACAATGGCCATGGAGCATTGTGATGACACGGTCATGGAACATTTTGATGACAAGAATTCTGGAGCATTATGATGACAACGGCCATGGAGCATTGTGATGACACGGTCATGGAACATTGTGATGACAAGAATTCTGGAGCATTGTGATGACAAGGGCCATGGTGCATTGTGATGACACGGTCATGGAACTTTGTGATGACAAGCAATCTGGAGCATTGTGATGACAAGGGCCATGGAGCATTGTGATGACATGGTCATGGAACATTTTGATGACAAGAATTCTGGAGCATTGTGATGACACGGTCATGGAACATTGTGATGACAAAAATTATGGAGCATTGTGATGACACGGTCATGGAACATTGTGATGACAAGAATTATGGAGCATTGTGATGACACGGTCATGGAACATTGTGATGACAAAAATTATAGAGCATTGTGATGACACGGTCATGGAACATTGTGATGACAAGAATTCTGGAGCACTGTGATGACACGGTCATGGAACACTGTGATGACAAGAATTCTAGAGCATTGTGATGACAAGGGCCATGGAGCATTTTGATGACACGGTCATGGAACATTGTGATGACAATAATTCTGGAGCATTGTGATGACAAGAATTCTGGAGCATTGTGATGACAAGAATTCTGGAGCATTGTGATGACCAGGGCCATGGAGCATTGTGATGACACGGTCATGGAACATTGTGATGACAAGAATTCTGGAGCATTGTGATGACAAGAATTCTGGAGCATTGTGATGACACGGTCATGGAACATTGTGATGACAAGAAATATGGAGCATTGTGATGACAAGGGCCATGGAGCATTGTGATGACACGGTCATGGAATATTGTGATGACAAGAATTCTGGAGCATTGTTATGACAAGGGCCATGGAGCATTGTGATGACACGGTCATGGAACATTGTGATGACAAGAATTCTGGAGCATTGTGATGACAAGGGCCATGGTGCATTGTGATGACACGGTCATGGAACTGTGTGATGACAAGCAATCTGGAGCATTGTGGTGACCAGGGCCATGGAGCATTGTGATGACACGGTCATGGATCATTGTGAAGACAAGTATTCTGGAGCATTGTCATGACAAGAATTCTGGAGCATTGTGATAACACGGTCATGGAACATTGTGATGACAAGAAATATGGAGCATTGTGATGACAAGGGCCATGGATCATTGTGATGACATGGTCATGGAACATTTTGATGACAAGAATTCTGGAGCATTGTGATGACACGGTCATGGAACATTGTGATGACAAAAATTATGGAGCATTGTGATGACACGGTCATGGAACATTGTGATGACAAGAATTATGGAGCATTGTGATGACACGGTCATGGAACATTGTGATGACAAAAATTATAGAGCATTGTGATGACACGGTCATGGAACATTGTGATGACAAGAATTATGGAGCACTGTGAGGACACGGTCATGGAACATTGTGATGACAAGAATTCTGGAGCATTGTGATGACAAGAATTCTTGAGCATTGTGATAACACAATCATGGAACATTGTGATGACAAGAAATATGGAGCATTGTGATGACAAGGGCCATGGAGCATTGTGATGACATGGTCATGGAACATTTTGATGACAAGAATTCTGGAGCATTGTGATGACACGGTCATGGAACATTGTGATGACAAAAATTATGGAGCATTGTGATGACACAGTCATGGAACATTGTGATGACAAGAATTATGGAGCATTGTGATGACACGGTCATGGAACATTGTGATGACAAAAATTATAGAGCATTGTGATGACACGGTCATGGAACATTGTGATGACAAGAATTCTGGAGCATTGTGATGACAAGGGCCATGGAGCATTGTGATGACACCGTCATGGAACATTGTGATGACAATAATTCTGGAGCATTGTGATGACAAGGGCCATGGTGCATTGTGATGACACGGTCATGGAACTTTGTGATGACAAGCAATCTGGAGCATTGTGATGACCAGGGCCATGGAGCATTGTGATGACACGGTAATGGAACATTGTGATGACAAGAATTCTGGATCATTGTGATGACAAGAATTCTGGAGCATTGTGATGACACGGTCATGGAACATTGTGATGACAAGAATTCTGGAGCATTGTGATGACAAGGGCCATGGAGCATTGTGATGACACGGTCATGGAACATTGTGATGACAAGAATTTTGGAGCATTGTGATGACAACGGCCATGGAGCATTGTGATGACACGGTCATGGAACATTGTGATGACAAGAATTCTGGAGCATTATGATGACAAGGGCCATGGAGCATTGTGATGACACGGTCATGGAACATTGTGATGACAAGAATTCTGGAGCATTGTGATGACAAGGGCCATGGTGCATTGTGATGACACGGTCATGGAACTTTGTGATGACAAAAATTCTGGAGCATTGTGATGACAAGGGCCATGGAGCATTGTGATGACACGGTCATGGAACATTGTAATGAAAAGAAATCTGGAGCATTGTGAAGACAAGGGCCATAGAGCATTGTGATGACACGGTCATGGAACATTTTGATGACAAGAATTCTGGAGCATTGTGATGACAAGGGCCATGGAGAATTGTGATGACATGGTCATGGAACTTTGTGATGATAAGAATTCTGGAGCATTGTGATGACAAGCGTCATGGAGCATTGTGATGACAAGAATTCTGGAGCATTGTGATGACAAGAATTCTGGAGCATTGTGATGACACGGTCATGGAACATTGTGCTGACAAGCAATATGGAGCACTGTGATGACAAGGGCCATGGAGCATTGTGATGACATGGTCATGGAACACTGTGATGACAAGAATTCTGGAGCATTGTGATGACAAGGGCCATGGAGCATTGTGATGACACGGTCATGGAACATTGTGATGACAAGAATTCTGGAGCATTGTGATGACAAGGGCCATGGAGCATTGTGATGACACGGTCATGGAACATTGTGATGACAAGAAATATGGAGCATTGTGATGACAAGGGCCATGGAGCATTGTGATGACATGGTCATGGATCATTGTGATGACAAGAATTCTGGAGCATTGTGATGACAAGAATTCTGGAGCATTGTGATGACAAGAATTCTTGAGCATTGTGATAACACGGTCATGGAACATTGTGATGACAAGAAATATGGAGCATTGTGATGACAAGGGCCATGGAGCATTGTGATGACATGGTCATGGAACATTTTGATGACAAGAATTCTGGAGCATTGTGATGACACGGTCATGGAACATTGTGATGACAAAAATTATGGAGCATTGTGATGACACAGTCATGGAACATTGTGATGACAAGAATTATGGAGCATTGTGATGACACGGTCATGGAACATTGTGATGACAAAAATTATAGAGCATTGTGATGACACGGTCATGGAACATTGTGATGACAAGAATTCTGGAGCATTGTGATGACAAGGGCCATGGAGCATTGTGATGACACCGTCATGGAACATTGTGATGACAATAATTCTGGAGCATTGTGATGACAAGGGCCATGGTGCATTGTGATGACACGGTCATGGAACTTTGTGATGACAAGCAATCTGGAGCATTGTTATGACCAGGGCCATGGAGCATTGTGATGACACGGTAATGGAACATTGTGATGACAAGAATTCTGGAGCATTGTGATGACAAGAATTCTGGAGCATTGTGATGACACGGTCATGGAACATTGTGATGACAAGAATTCTGGAGCATTGTGATGACAAGGGCCATGGAGCATTGTGATGACACGGTCATGGAACATTGTGATGACAAGAATTTTGGAGCATTGTGATGACAACGGCCATGGAGCATTGTGATGACACGGTCATGGAACATTGTGATGACAAGAATTCTGGAGCATTATGATGACAAGGGCCATGGAGCATTGTGATGACACGGTCATGGAACATTGTGATGACAAGAATTCTGGAGCATTGTGATGACAAGGGCCATGGTGCATTGTGATGACACGGTCATGGAACTTTGTGATGACAAAAATTCTGGAGCATTGTGATGACAAGGGCCATGGAGCATTGTGATGACACGGTCATGGAACATTGTAATGAAAAGAAATCTGGAGCATTGTGAAGACAAGGGCCATAGAGCATTGTGATGACACGGTCATGGAACATTTTGATGACAAGAATTCTGGAGCATTGTGATGACAAGGGCCATGGAGAATTGTGATGACATGGTCATGGAACTTTGTGATGATAAGAATTCTGGAGCATTGTGATGACAAGCGTCATGGAGCATTGTGATGACAAGAATTCTGGAGCATTGTGATGACAAGAATTCTGGAGCATTGTGATGACACGGTCATGGAACATTGTGCTGACAAGCAATATGGAGCACTGTGATGACAAGTGCCATGGAGCATTGTGATGACATGGTCATGGAACACTGTGATGACAAGAATTCTGGAGCATTGTGATGACAAGGGCCATGGAGCATTGTGATGACACGGTCATGGAACATTGTGATGACAAGAATTCTGGAGCATTGTGATGACAAGGGCCATGGAGCATTGTGATGACACGGTCATGGAACATTGTGATGACAAGAAATATGGAGCATTGTGATGACAAGGGCCATGGAGCATTGTGATGACACGGTCATGGAACATTGTGATGACAAGAATTCTGGAGCACTGTGATGACACGGTCATGGAACACTGTGATGACAAGAATTCTAGAGCATTGTGATGACAAGGGCCATGGAGCATTTTGATGACACGGTCATGGAACATTGTGATGACAATAATTCTGGAGCATTGTGATGACAAGAATTCTGGAGCATTGTGATGACAAGAATTCTGGAGCATTGTGATGACCAGGGCCATGGAGCATTGTGATGACACGGTCATGGAACATTGTGATGACAAGAATTCTGGAGCATTGTGATGACAAGAATTCTGGAGCATTGTGATGACACGGTCATGGAACATTGTGATGACAAGAAATATGGAGCATTGTGATGACAAGGGCCATGGAGCATTGTGATGACACGGTCATGGAATATTGTGATGACAAGAATTCTGGAGCATTGTTATGACAAGGGCCATGGAGCATTGTGATGACACGGTCATGGAACATTGTGATGACAAGAATTCTGGAGCATTGTGATGACAAGGGCCATGGTGCATTGTGATGACACGGTCATGGAACTGTGTGATGACAACCAATCTGGAGCATTGTGGTGACCAGGGCCATGGAGCATTGTGATGACACGGTCATGGATCATTGTGAAGACAAGAATTCTGGAGCATTGTCATGACAAGAATTCTGGAGCATTGTGATAACATGGTCATGGAACATTGTGATGACAAGAAATATGGAGCATTGTGATGACAAGGGCCATGGATCATTGTGATGACATGGTCATGGAACATTTTGATGACAAGAATTCTGGAGCATTGTGATGACACGGTCATGGAACATTGTGATGACAAAAATTATGGAGCATTGTGATGACACGGTCATGGAACATTGTGATGACAAGAATTATGGAGCATTGTGATGACACGGTCATGGAACATTGTGATGAGAAAAATTATAGAGCATTGTGATGACACGGTCATGGAACATTGTGATGACAAGAATTATGGAGCACTGTGATGACACGGTCATGGAACATTGTGATGACAAGAATTCTGGAGCATTGTGATGACAAGAATTCTTGAGCATTGTGATAACACGGTCATGGAACATTGTGATGACAAGAAATATGGAGCATTGTGATGATAAGGGCCATGGAGCATTGTGATGACATGGTCATGGAATATTTTGATGACAAGAATTCTGGAGCATTGTGATGACACGGTCATGGAACATTGTGATGACAAAAATTATGGAGCATTGTGATGACACAGTCATGGAACATTGTGATGACAAGAATTATGGAGCATTGTGATGACACGGTCATGGAACATTGTGATGACAAGAATTCTGGAGCATTGTGATGACAAGGGCCATGGAGCATTGTGATGACACCGTCATGGAACATTGTGATGACAATAATTCTGGAGCATTGTGATGACAAGGGCCATGGTGCATTGTGATGACACGGTCATGGAACTTTGTGATGACAAGCAATCTGGAGCATTGTGATGACCAGGGCCATGGAGCATTGTGATGACACGGTAATGGAACATTGTGATGACAAGAATTCTGGAGCATTGTGATGACAAGAATTCTGGAGCATTGTGATGACACGGTCATGGAACATTGTGATGACAAGAATTCTGGAGCATTGTGATGACAAGTGCCATGGAGCATTGTGATGACACGGTCATGGAACATTGTGATGACAAGAATTTTGGAGCATTGTGATGACAACGGCCATGGAGCATTGTGATGACACGGTCATGGAACATTGTGATGACAAGAATTCTGGAGCATTATGATGACAAGGGCCATGGAGCATTGTGATGACACGGTCATGGAACATTGTGATGACAAGAATTCTGGAGCATTGTGATGACAAGGGCCATGGTGCATTGTGATGACACGGTCATGGAACTTTGTGATGACAAAAATTCTGGAGCATTGTGATGACAAGGGCCATGGAGCATTGTGATGACACGGTCATGGAACATTGTAATGAAAAGAAATCTGGAGCATTGTGAAGACAAGGGCCATAGAACATTGTGATGACACGGTCATGGAACATTTTGATGACAAGAATTCTGGAGCATTGTGATGACAAGGGCCATGGAGAATTGTGATGACATGGTCATGGAACTTTGTGATGATAAGAATTCTGGAGCATTGTGATGACAAGCGTCATGGAGCATTGTGATGACAAGAATTCTGGAGCATTGTGATGACAAGAATTCTGGAGCATTGTGATGACACGGTCATGGAACATTGTGCTGACAAGCAATATGGAGCACTGTGATGACAAGGGCCATGGAGCATTGTGATGACATGGTCATGGAACACTGTGATGACAAGAATTCTGGAGCATTGTGATGACAAGGGCCATGGAGCATTGTGATGACACGGTCATGGAACATTGTGATGACAAGAATTCTGGAGCATTGTGATGACATGGGCCATGGAGCATTGTGATGACACGGTCATGGAACATTGTGATGACAAGAAATATGGAGCATTGTGATGACAAGGGCCATGGAGCATTGTGATGACATGGTCATGGAACATTTTGATGACAATAATTCTGGAGCATTGTGATGACAAGAATTCTGGAGCATTGTGATGACAAGAATTCTGGAGCATTGTGATGACACGGTCATGGAACATTGTGATGACAAGAATTATGGAGCATTGTGATGACACGGTCATGGAACATTGTGATGACAAAAATTATGGAGCATTGAGATGACACGGTCATGGAACATTGTGATGACAAAAATTCTGGAGCATTGTGATGACAAGAATTCTTGAGCATTGTGATAACACGGTCATGGAACATTGTGATGACAAGAAATATGGAGCATTGTGATGACAAGGGCCATGGAGCATTGTGATGACATGGTCATGGAACATTTTGATGACAAGAATTCTGGAGCATTGTGATGACACGGTCATGGAACATTGTGATGACAAAAATTATGGAGCATTGTGATGACACGGTCATGGAACATTGTGATGACAAGAATTATGGAGCATTGTGATGACACGGTCATGGAGCATTGTGATGACACGGTCATGGAACATTGTGATGACAAGAATTCTGGAGCATTATGATGACAACGGACATGGAGCATTGTGATGACACGGTCATGGAACATTGTGATGACAAGAATTCTGGAGCATTGTGATGACAAGGGCCATGGTGCATTGTGATGACACGGTCATGGAACATTGTGATGACAAGCAATCTGGAGCATTGTGATGACCAGGGCCATGGAGCATTGTGATGACACGGTCATGGAACATTGTGATGACAATAATTCTGGAGCATTGTGATGACAAGAATTCTGGAGCATTGTGATGACAAGAATTCTGGAGCATTGTGATGACACGGTCATGGAACATTGTGATGACAAAAATTATGGAGCATTGTGATGACACGGTCATGGAACATTGTGATGACAAGAATTTTGGAGCATTGTGATGACAACGGCCATGGAGCATTGTGATGAAATGGTCATGGAACATTGTGATGACAAGAATTCTGGAGCATTATGATGACAACCGCCATGGAGCATTGTGATGACACGGTCATGGAACATTGTGATGACAAGAATTCTGGAGCATTGTGATGACAAGGGCCATGGTGCATTGTGATGACACGGTCATGGAACTTTGTGATGACAAGCAATCTGGAGCATTGTGATGACCAGGGCCATGGAGCATTGTGATGACATGGTCATGGAACATTGTGATGACAAGAATTCTGGAGCATTGTGATGACAAGAATTCTGGAGCATTGTGATGACACGGTCATGGAACATTGTGATGACAAGAAATATGGAGCATTGTGATGACAAGGGCCATGGAGCATTGTGATGACACGGTCATGGAATATTGTGATGACAAGAATTCTGGAGCATTGTTATGACAAGGGCCATGGAGCATTGTGATGAAACGGTCATGGAACATTGTGATGACAAGAATTCTGGAGCATTGTGATGACAAGGGCCATGGTGCATTGTGATGACACGGTCATGGAACTGTGTGATGACAAGCAATCTGGAGCATTGTGGTGACCAGGGCCATGGAGCATTGTGATGACACGGTCATGGATCATTGTGAAGACAAGAATTCTGGAGCATTGTCATGACAAGAATTCTGGAGCATTGTGATAACACGGTCATGGAACATTGTGATGACAATAAATATGGAGCATTGTGATGACAAGGGCCATGGAGCATTGTGATGACATGGTCATGGAACATTTTGATGACAAGAATTCTGGAGCATTGTGATGACACGGTCATGGAACATTGTGATGACAAAAATTATGGAGCATTGTGATGACACGGTCATGGAACATTGTGATGACAACAATTATGGAGCATTGTAATGACACGGTCATGGAACATTGTGATGACAAAAATTATAGAGCATTGTGATGACACGGTCATGGAACATTGTGATGACAAGAATTATGGAGCACTGTGATGACACGGTCATGGAACATTGTGATGACAAGAATTCTGGAGCATTGTGATGACAAGAATTCTTGAGCATTGTGATAACACGGTCATGGAACATTGTGATGACAAGAAATATGGAGCATTGTGATGACAAGGGCCATGGAGCATTGTGATGACATGGTCATGGAACATTTTGATGACAAGAATTCTGGAGCATTGTGATGACACGGTCATGGAACATTGTGATGACAAAAATTATGGAGCATTGTGATGACACGGTCATGGAACATTGTGATGACAAGAATTATGGAGCATTGTGATGACACGGTCATGGAACATTGTGATGACAAAAATTATAGAGCATTTTGATGACACGGTCATGGAACATTGTGATGACAAGAATTATGGAGCACTGTGATGACACGGTCATGGAACATTGTGATGACAAGAATTCTGGAGCATTGTGATAACAAGGGCCATGGAGCATTGTGATGACACAGTCATGGAACATTGTGATGACAATAATTCTGGAGCATTGTGATGACAAGGGCCATGGTGCATTGTGATGACACGGTCATGGAACTTTGTGATGACAAGCAATCTGGAGCATTGTGATGACCAGGGCCATGGAGCATTGTGATGACACGGTAATGGAACATTGTGATGACAAGAATTCTGGAGCATTGTGATGACAAGAATTCTGGAGCATTGTGATGACACGGTCATGGAACATTGTGATGACAAGAATTCTGTAGCATTGTGATGACAAGGGCCATGGAGCATTGTGATGACACGGTCATGGAACATTGTGATGACAAGAATTTTGGAGCATTGTGATGACAACGGCCATGGAGCATTGTGATGACACGGTCATGGAACATTGTGATGACAAGAATTCTGGAGCATTATGATGACAAGGGCCATGGAGCATTGTGATGACACGGTCATGGAACATTGTGATGACAAGAATTCTGGAGCATTGTGATGACAAGGGCCATGGTGCATTGTGATGACACGGTCATGGAACTTTGTGATGACAAAAATTCTGGAGCATTGTGATGACAAGGGCCATGGAGCATTGTGATGACACGGTCATGGAACATTGTAATGAAAAGAAATCTGGAGCATTGTGAAGACAAGGGCCATAGAGCATTGTGATGACACGGTCATGGAACATTTTGATGACAAGAATTCTGGAGCATTGTGATGACAAGGGCCATGGAGAATTGTGATAACATGGTCATGGAACTTTGTGATGATAAGAATTCTGGAGCATTGTGATGACAAGCGTCATGGAGCATTGTGATGACAAGAATTCTGGAGCATTGTGATGACAAGAATTCTGGAGCATTGTGATGACACGGTCATGGAACATTGTGCTGACAAGCAATATGGAGCATTGTGATGACAAGGGCCATGGAGCATTGTGATGACACGGTCATGGAACTGTGTGATGACAAGCAATCTGGAGCATTGTGATGACCAGGGCCATGGAGCATTGTGATGACACGGTCATGGAACATTGTGATGACAAGAATTCTGGAGCATTGTGATGACAACGGCCATGGAGCATTGTGATGACACGGTCATGGAACATTGTGATGACAAGAATTCTGGAGCATTATGATGACAAGGGCCATGGAGCATTGTGATGACACGGTCATGGAACATTGTGATGACAAGAATTCTGGAGCATTGTGATGACAAGGGCCATGGTGCATTGTGATGACACGGTCATGGAACTTTGTGATGACAAAAATTCTGGAGCATTGTGATGACAAGGGCCATGGAGCATTGTGATGACACGGTCATGGAACATTGTAATGAAAAGAAATCTGGAGCATTGTGAAGACAAGGGCCATAGAGCATTGTGATGACACGGTCATGGAACATTTTGATGACAAGAATTCTGGAGCATTGTGATGACAAGGGCCATGGAGAATTGTGATGACATGGTCATGGAACTTTGTGATGATAAGAATTCTGGAGCATTGTGATGACAAGCGTCATGGAGCATTGTGATGACAAGAATTCTGGAGCATTGTGATGACAAGAATTCTGGAGCATTGTGATGACACGGTCATGGAACATTGTGCTGACAAGCAATATGGAGCACTGTGATGACAAGGGCCATGGAGCATTGTGATGACATGGTCATGGAACACTGTGATGACAAGAATTCTGGAGCATTGTGATGACAAGGGCCATGGAGCATTGTGATGACACGGTCATGGAACATTGTGATGACAAGAATTCTGGAGCATTGTGATGACAAGGGCCATGGAGCATTGTGATGACACGGTCATGGAACATTGTGATGACAAGAAATATGGAGCATTGTGATGACAAGGGCCATGGGGCATTGTGATGACATGGTCATGGATCATTGTGATGACAAGAATTCTGGAGCATTGTGATGACAAGAATTCTGGAGCATTGTGATGACAAGAATTCTTGAGCATTGTGATAACACGGTCATGGAACATTGTGATGACAAGAAATATGGAGCATTGTGATGACAAGGGCCATGGAGCATTGTGATGACATGGTCATGGAACATTTTGATGACAAGAATTCTGGAGCATTGTGATGACACGGTCATGGAACATTGTGATGACAAAAATTATGGAGCATTGTGATGACACAGTCATGGAACATTGTGATGACAAGAATTATGGAGCATTGTGATGACACGGTCATGGAACATTGTGATGACAAAAATTATAGAGCATTGTGATGACACGGTCATGGAACATTGTGATGACAAGAATTCTGGAGCATTGTGATGACAAGGGCCATGGAGCATTGTGATGACACCGTCATGGAACATTGTGATGACAATAATTCTGGAGCATTGTGATGACAAGGGCCATGGTGCATTGTGATGACACGGTCATGGAACTTTGTGATGACAAGCAATCTGGAGCATTGTGATGACCAGGGCCATGGAGCATTGTGATGACACGGTAATGGAACATTGTGATGACAAGAATTCTGGAGCATTGTGATGACAAGAATTCTGGAGCATTGTGATGACACGGTCATGGAACATTGTGATGACAAGAATTATGGAGCATTGTGATGACACGGTCATGGAACATTGTGATGAGAAAAATTATAGAGCATTGTGATGACACGGTCATGGAACATTGTGATGACAAGAATTATGGAGCACTGTGATGACACGGTCATGGAACATTGTGATGACAAGAATTCTGGAGCATTGTGATGACAAGAATTCTTGAGCATTGTGATAACACGGTCATGGAACATTGTGATGACAAGAAATATGGAGCATTGTGATGATAAGGGCCATGGAGCATTGTGATGACATGGTCATGGAATATTTTGATGACAAGAATTCTGGAGCATTGTGATGACACGGTCATGGAACATTGTGATGACAAAAATTATGGAGCATTGTGATGACACAGTCATGGAACATTGTGATGACAAGAATTATGGAGCATTGTGATGACACGGTCATGGAACATTGTGATGACAAGAATTCTGGAGCATTGTGATGACAAGGGCCATGGAGCATTGTGATGACACCGTCATGGAACATTGTGATGACAATAATTCTGGAGCATTGTGATGACAAGGGCCATGGTGCATTGTGATGACACGGTCATGGAACTTTGTGATGACAAGCAATCTGGAGCATTGTGATGACCAGGGCCATGGAGCATTGTGATGACACGGTAATGGAACATTGTGATGACAAGAATTCTGGAGCATTGTGATGACAAGAATTCTGGAGCATTGTGATGACACGGTCATGGAACATTGTGATGACAAGAATTCTGGAGCATTGTGATGACAAGTGCCATGGAGCATTGTGATGACACGGTCATGGAACATTGTGATGACAAGAATTTTGGAGCATTGTGATGACAACGGCCATGGAGCATTGTGATGACACGGTCATGGAACATTGTGATGACAAGAATTCTGGAGCATTATGATGACAAGGGCCATGGAGCATTGTGATGACACGGTCATGGAACATTGTGATGACAAGAATTCTGGAGCATTGTGATGACAAGGGCCATGGTGCATTGTGATGACACGGTCATGGAACTTTGTGATGACAAAAATTCTGGAGCATTGTGATGACAAGGGCCATGGAGCATTGTGATGACACGGTCATGGAACATTGTAATGAAAAGAAATCTGGAGCATTGTGAAGACAAGGGCCATAGAACATTGTGATGACACGGTCATGGAACATTTTGATGACAAGAATTCTGGAGCATTGTGATGACAAGGGCCATGGAGAATTGTGATGACATGGTCATGGAACTTTGTGATGATAAGAATTCTGGAGCATTGTGATGACAAGCGTCATGGAGCATTGTGATGACAAGAATTCTGGAGCATTGTGATGACAAGAATTCTGGAGCATTGTGATGACACGGTCATGGAACATTGTGCTGACAAGCAATATGGAGCACTGTGATGACAAGGGCCATGGAGCATTGTGATGACATGGTCATGGAACACTGTGATGACAAGAATTCTGGAGCATTGTGATGAAAAGGGCCATGGAGCATTGTGATGACACGGTCATGGAACATTGTGATGACAAGAATTCTGGAGCATTGTGATGACAAGGGCCATGGAGCATTGTGATGACACGGTCATGGAACATTGTGATGACAAGAAATATGGAGCATTGTGATGACAAGGGCCATGGAGCATTGTGATGACATGGTCATGGAACATTTTGATGACAATAATTCTGGAGCATTGTGATGACAAGAATTCTGGAGCATTGTGATGACAAGAATTCTGGAGCATTGTGATGACACGGTCATGGAACATTGTGATGACAAGAATTATGGAGCATTGTGATGACACGGTCATGGAACATTGTGATGACAAAAATTATGGAGCATTGAGATGACACGGTCATGGAACATTGTGATGACAAAAATTCTGGAGCATTGTGATGACAAGAATTCTTGAGCATTGTGATAACACGGTCATGGAACATTGTGATGACAAGAAATATGGAGCATTGTGATGACAAGGGCCATGGAGCATTGTGATGACATGGTCATGGAACATTTTGATGACAAGAATTCTGGAGCATTGTGATGACACGGTCATGGAACAGTGTGATGACAAAAATTATGGAGCATTGTGATGACACGGTCATGGAACATTGTGATGACAAGAATTATGGAGCATTGTGATGACACGGTCATGGAGCATTGTGATGACACGGTCATGGAACATTGTGATGACAAGAATTCTGGAGCATTATGATGACAACGGACATGGAGCATTGTGATGACACGGTCATGGAACATTGTGATGACAAGAATTCTGGAGCATTGTGATGACAAGGGCCATGGTGCATTGTGATGACACGGTCATGGAACATTGTGATGACAAGCAATCTGGAGCATTGTGATGACCAGGGCCATGGAGCATTGTGATGACACGGTCATGGAACATTGTGATGACAATAATTCTGGAGCATTGTGATGACAAGAATTCTGGAGCATTGTGATGACAAGAATTCTGGAGCATTGTGATGACACGGTCATGGAACATTGTGATGACAAAAATTATGGAGCATTGTGATGACACGGTCATGGAACATTGTGATGACAAGAATTCTGGAGCATTGTGATGACAAGGGCCATGGTGCATTGTGATGACACGGTCATGGAACTTTGTGATGCCAAGCAATCTGGAGCATTGTGATGACCAGGGCCATGGAGCATTGTGATGACATGGTCATGGAACATTGTGATGACAAGAATTCTGGAGCATTGTGATGACAAGAATTCTGGAGCATTGTGATGACACGGTCATGGAACATTGTGATGACAAGAAATATGGAGCATTGTGATGACAAGGGCCATGGAGCATTGTGATGACACGGTCATGGAATATTGTGATGACAAGAATTCTGGAGCATTGTTATGACAAGGGCCATGGAGCATTGTGATGAAACGGTCATGGAACATTGTGAAGACAAGAATTCTGGAGCATTGTGATGACAAGGGCCATGGTGCATTGTGATGACACGGTCATGGAACTGTGTGATGACAAGCAATCTGGAGCATTGTGGTGACCAGGGCCATGGAGCATTGTGATGACACGGTCATGGATCATTGTGAAGACAAGAATTCTGGAGCATTGTCATGACAAGAATTCTGGAGCATTGTGATAACACGGTCATGGAACATTGTGATGACAATAAATATGGAGCATTGTGATGACAAGGGCCATGGAGCATTGTGATGACATTGTCATGGAACATTTTGATGACAAGAATTCTGGAGCATTGTGATGACACGGTCATGGAACATTGTGATGACAAAAATTATGGAGCATTGTGATGACACGGTCATGGAACATTGTGATGACAACAATTATGGAGCATTGTAATGACACGGTCATGGAACATTGTGATGACAAAAATTATAGAGCATTGTGATGACACGGTCATGGAACATTGTGATGACAAGAATTATGGAGCACTGTGATGACACGGTCATGGAACATTGTGATGACAAGAATTCTGGAGCATTGTGATGACAAGAATTCTTGAGCATTGTGATAACACGGTCATGGAACATTGTGATGACAAGAAATATGGAGCATTGTGATGACAAGGGCCATGGAGCATTGTGATGACATGGTCATGGAACATTTTGATGACAAGAATTCTGGAGCATTGTGATGACACGGTCATGGAACATTGTGATGACAAAAATTATGGAGCATTGTGATGACACGGTCATGGAACATTGTGATGACAAGAATTATGGAGCATTGTGATGACACGGTCATGGAACATTGTGATGACAAAAATTATAGAGCATTGTGATGACACGGTCATGGAACATTGTGATGACAAGAATTATGGAGCACTGTGATGACACGGTCATGGAACATTGTGATGACAAGAATTCTGGAGCATTGTGATAACAAGGGCCATGGAGCATTGTGATGACACAGTCATGGAACATTGTGATGACAATAATTCTGGAGCATTGTGATGAGAAGGGCCATGGTGCATTGTGATGACACGGTCATGGAACTTTGAGATGACAAGCAATCTGGAGCATTGTGATGACCAGGGCCATGGAGCATTGTGATGACACGGTAATGGAACATTGTGATGACAAGAATTCTGGAGCATTGTGATGACAAGAATTCTGGAGCATTGTGATGACACGGTCATGGAACATTGTGATGACAAGAATTCTGTAGCATTGTGATGACAAGGGCCATGGAGCATTGTGATGACACGGTCATGGAACATTGTGATGACAAGAATTTTGGAGCATTGTGATGACAACGGCCATGGAGCATTGTGATGACACGGTCATGGAACATTGTGATGACAAGAATTCTGGAGCATTATGATGACAAGGGCCATGGAGCATTGTGATGACACGGTCATGGAACATTGTGATGACAAGAATTCTGGAGCATTGTGATGACAAGGGCCATGGTGCATTGTGATGACACGGTCATGGAACTTTGTGATGACAAAAATTCTGGAGCATTGTGATGACAAGGGCCATGGAGCATTGTGATGACACGGTCATGGAACATTGTAATGAAAAGAAATCTGGAGCATTGTGAAGACAAGGGCCATAGAGCATTGTGATGACACGGTCATGGAACATTTTGATGACAAGAATTCTGGAGCATTGTGATGACAAGGGCCATGGAGAATTGTGATAACATGGTCATGGAACTTTGTGATGATAAGAATTCTGGAGCATTGTGATGACAAGCGTCATGGAGCATTGTGATGACAAGAATTCTGGAGCATTGTGATGACAAGAATTCTGGAGCATTGTGATGACACGGTCATGGAACATTGTGCTGACAAGCAATATGGAGCACTGTGATGACAAGGGCCATGGAGCATTGTGATGACATGGTCATGGAACACTGTGATGACAAGAATTCTGGAGCATTGTGATGACAAGGGCCATGGAGCATTGTGATGACACGGTCATGGAACATTGTGATGACAAGAATTCTGGAGCATTGTGATGACAAGGGCCATGGAGCATTGTGATGACACGGTCATGGAACATTGTGATGACAAGAAATATGGAGCATTGTGATGACAAGGGCCATGGAGCATTGTGATGACATGGTCATGGATCATTGTGATGACAAGAATTCTGGAGCATTGTGATGACAAGAATTCTGGAGCATTGTGATGACAAGAATTCTTGAGCATTGTGATAACACGGTCATGGAACATTGTGATGACAAGAAATATGGAGCATTGTGATGACAAGGGCCATGGAGCATTGTGATGACATGGTCATGGAACATTTTGATGACAAGAATTCTGGAGCATTGTGATGACACGGTCATGGAACATTGTGATGACAAAAATTATGGAGCATTGTGATGACACGGTCATGGAACATTGTGATGACAAGAATTATGGAGCATTGTGATGACACGGTCATGGAACATTGTGATGACAAAAATTATAGAGCATTGTGATGACACGGTCATGGAACATTGTGATGACAAGAATTCTGGAGCATTGTGATGACAAGGGCCATGGAGCATTGTGATGACACCGTCATGGAACATTGTGATGACAATAATTCTGGAGCATTGTGATGACAAGGGCCATGGTGCATTGTGATGACACGGTCATGGAACTTTGTGATGACAAGCAATCTGGAGCATTGTGATGACCAGGGCCATGGAGCATTGTGATGACACGGTAATGGAACATTGTGATGACAAGAATTCTGGAGCATTGTGATGACAAGAATTCTGGAGCATTGTGATGACACGGTCATGGAACATTGTGATGACAAGAATTCTGGAGCATTGTGATGACAAGGGCCATGGAGCATTGTGATGACACGGTCATGGAACTTTGTGATGACAAAAATTCTGGAGCATTGTGATGACAAGGGCCATGGAGCATTGTGATGACACGGTCATGGAACATTGTAATGAAAAGAAATCTGGAGCATTGTGAAGACAAGGGCCATAGAGCATTGTGATGACACGGTCATGGAACATTTTGATGACAAGAATTCTGGAGCATTGTGATGACAAGGGCCATGGAGAATTGTGATGACATGGTCATGGAACTTTGTGATGATAAGAATTCTGGAGCATTGTGATGACAAGCGTCATGGAGCATTGTGATGACAAGAATTCTGGAGCATTGTGATGACAAGAATTCTGGAGCATTGTGATGACACGGTCATGGAACATTGTGCTGACAAGCAATATGGAGCACTGTGATGACAAGTGCCATGGAGCATTGTGATGACATGGTCATGGAACACTGTGATGACAAGAATTCTGGAGCATTGTGATGACAAGGGCCATGGAGCATTGTGATGACACGGTCATGGAACATTGTGATGACAAGAATTCTGGAGCATTGTGATGACAAGGGCCATGGAGCATTGTGATGACACGGTCATGGAACATTGTGATGACAAGAAATATGGAGCATTGTGATGACAAGGGCCATGGAGCATTGTGATGACATGGTCATGGAACATTGTGATGACAAGAATTCTGGAGCACTGTGATGACACGGTCATGGAACACTGTGATGACAAGAATTCTAGAGCATTGTGATGACAAGGGCCATGGAGCAATTTGATGACACGGTCATGGAACATTGTGATGACAATAATTCTGGAGCATTGTGATGACAAGAATTCTGGAGCATTGTGATGACAAGAATTCTGGAGCATTGTGATGACCAGGGCCATGGAGCATTGTGATGACACGGTCATGGAACATTGTGATGACAAGAATTCTGGAGCATTGTGATGACAAGAATTCTGGAGCATTGTGATGACACGGTCATGGAACATTGTGATGACAAGAAATATGGAGCATTGTGATGACAAGGGCCATGGAGCATTGTGATGACACGGTCATGGAATATTGTGATGACAAGAATTCTGGAGCATTGTTATGACAAGGGCCATGGAGCATTGTGATGACACGGTCATGGAACATTGTGATGACAAGAATTCTGGAGCATTGTGATGACAAGGGCCATGGTGCATTGTGATGACACGGTCATGGAACTGTGTGATGA
Source organism: Balaenoptera acutorostrata (assembly GCF_949987535.1). Lineage (NCBI taxonomy): Eukaryota > Metazoa > Chordata > Mammalia > Artiodactyla > Balaenopteridae > Balaenoptera > Balaenoptera acutorostrata. The sequence continues at coordinate 35,196 of NW_026646395.1, forward strand.
CAACCAATCTGGAGCATTGTGGTGACCAGGGCCATGGAGCATTGTGATGACACGGTCATGGATCATTGTGAAGACAAGAATTCTGGAGCATTGTCATGACAAGAATTCTGGAGCATTGTGATAACATGGTCATGGAACATTGTGATGACAAGAAATATGGAGCATTGTGATGACAAGGGCCATGGATCATTGTGATGACATGGTCATGGAACATTTTGATGACAAGAATTCTGGAGCATTGTGATGACACGGTCATGGAACATTGTGATGACAAAAATTATGGAGCATTGTGATGACACGGTCATGGAACATTGTGATGACAAGAATTATGGAGCATTGTGATGACACGGTCATGGAACATTGTGATGACAAAAATTATAGAGCATTGTGATGACACGGTCATGGAACATTGTGATGACAAGAATTATGGAGCACTGTGATGACACGGTCATGGAACATTGTGATGACAAGAATTCTGGAGCATTGTGATGACAAGAATTCTTGAGCATTGTGATAACACGGTCATGGAACATTGTGATGACAAGAAATATGGAGCATTGTGATGATAAGGGCCATGGAGCATTGTGATGACATGGTCATGGAATATTTTGATGACAAGAATTCTGGAGCATTGTGATGACACGGTCATGGAACATTGTGATGACAAAAATTATGGAGCATTGTGATGACACAGTCATGGAACATTGTGATGACAAGAATTATGGAGCATTGTGATGACACGGTCATGGAACATTGTGATGACAAGAATTCTGGAGCATTGTGATGACAAGGGCCATGGAGCATTGTGATGACACCGTCATGGAACATTGTGATGACAATAATTCTGGAGCATTGTGATGACAAGGGCCATGGTGCATTGTGATGACACGGTCATGGAACTTTGTGATGACAAGCAATCTGGAGCATTGTGATGACCAGGGCCATGGAGCATTGTGATGACACGGTAATGGAACATTGTGATGACAAGAATTCTGGAGCATTGTGATGACAAGAATTCTGGAGCATTGTGATGACACGGTCATGGAACATTGTGATGACAAGAATTCTGGAGCATTGTGATGACAAGGGCCATGGAGCATTGTGATGACACGGTCATGGAACATTGTGATGACAAGAATTTTGGAGCATTGTGATGACAACGGCCATGGAGCATTGTGATGACACGGTCATGGAACATTGTGATGACAAGAATTCTGGAGCATTATGATGACAAGGGCCATGGAGCATTGTGATGACACGGTCATGGAACATTGTGATGACAAGAATTCTGAAGCATTGTGATGACAAGGGCCATGGTGCATTGTGATGACACGGTCATGGAACTTTGTGATGACAAAAATTCTGGAGCATTGTGATGACAAGGGCCATGGAGCATTGTGATGACACGGTCATGAAACATTTTGATGACAAGAATTCTGGAGCATTGTGATGACAAGGGCCATGGAGAATTGTGATGACATGGTCATGGAACTTTGTGATGATAAGAATTCTGGAGCATTGTGATGACAAGCGTCATGGAGCATTGTGATGACAAGAATTCTGGAGCATTGTGATGACAAGAATTCTGGAGCATTGTGATGACACGGTCATGGAACATTGTGCTGACAAGCAATATGGAGCACTGTGATGACAAGGGCCATGGAGCATTGTGATGACATGGTCATGGAACACTGTGATGACAAGAATTCTGGAGCATTGTGATGACAAGGGCCATGGAGCATTGTGATGACACGGTCATGGAACATTGTGATGACAAGAATTCTGGAGCATTGTGATGACAAGGGCCATGGAGCATTGTGATGACACGGTCATGGAACATTGTGATGACAAGAAATATGGAGCATTGTGATGACAAGGGCCATGGAGCATTGTGATGACATGGTCATGGAACATTTTGATGACAATAATTCTGGAGCATTGTGATGACAAGAATTCTGGAGCATTGTGATGACAAGAATTCTGGAGCATTGTGATGACACGGTCATGGAACATTGTGATGACAAGAATTATGGAGCATTGTGATGACACGGTCATGGAACATTGTGATGACAAAAATTATGGAGCATTGAGATGACACGGTCATGGAACATTGTGATGACAAAAATTCTGGAGCATTGTGATGACAAGAATTCTTGAGCATTGTGATAACACGGTCATGGAACATTGTGATGACAAGAAATATGGAGCATTGTGATGACAAGGGCCATGGAGCATTGTGATGACATGGTCATGGAACATTTTGATGACAAGAATTCTGGAGCATTGTGATGACACGGTCATGGAACATTGTGATGACAAAAATTATGGAGCATTGTGATGACACGGTCATGGAACATTGTGATGACAAGAATTATGGAGCATTGTGATGACACGGTCATGGAGCATTGTGATGACACGGTCATGGAACATTGTGATGACAAGAATTCTGGAGCATTATGATGACAACGGACATGGAGCATTGTGATGACACGGTCATGGAACATTGTGATGACAAGAATTCTGGAGCATTGTGATGACAAGGGCCATGGTGCATTGTGATGACACGGTCATGGAACATTGTGATGACAAGCAATCTGGAGCATTGTGATGACCAGGGCCATGGAGCATTGTGATGACACGGTCATGGAACATTGTGATGACAATAATTCTGGAGCATTGTGATGACAAGAATTCTGGAGCATTGTGATGACAAGAATTCTGGAGCATTGTGATGACACGGTCATGGAACATTGTGATGACAAAAATTATGGAGCATTGTGATGACACGGTCATGGAACATTGTGATGACAAGAATTTTGGAGCATTGTGATGACAACGGCCATGGAGCATTGTGATGAAATGGTCATGGAACATTGTGATGACAAGAATTCTGGAGCATTATGATGAAAACCGCCATGGAGCATTGTGATGACACGGTCATGGAACATTGTGATGACAAGAATTCTGGAGCATTGTGATGACAAGGGCCATGGTGCATTGTGATGACACGGTCATGGAACTTTGTGATGACAAGCAATCTGGAGCATTGTGATGACCAGGGCCATGGAGCATTGTGATGACATGGTCATGGAACATTGTGATGACAAGAATTCTGGAGCATTGTGATGACAAGAATTCTGGAGCATTGTGATGACACGGTCATGGAACATTGTGATGACAAGAAATATGGAGCATTGTGATGACAAGGGCCATGGAGCATTGTGATGACACGGTCATGGAATATTGTGATGACAAGAATTCTGGAGCATTGTTATGACAAGGGCCATGGAGCATTGTGATGACACGGTCATGGAACATTGTGATGACAAAAATTATGGAGCATTGTGATGACACAGTCATGGAACATTGTGATGACAAGAATTATGGAGCATTGTGATGACACGGTCATGGAACATTGTGATGACAAAAATTATAGAGCATTGTGATGACACGGTCATGGAACATTGTGATGACAAGAATTCTGGAGCATTGTGATGACAAGGGCCATGGAGCATTGTGATGACACCGTCATGGAATATTGTGATGACAATAATTCTGGAGCATTGTGATGACAAGGGCCATGGTGCATTGTGATGACACGGTCATGGAACTTTGTGATGACAAGCAATCTGGAGCATTGTGATGACCAGGGCCATGGAGCATTGTGATGACACGGTAATGGAACATTGTGATGACAAGAATTCTGGAGCATTGTGATGACAAGAATTCTGGAGCATTGTGATGACACGGTCATGGAACATTGTGATGACAAGAATTCTGGAGCATTGTGATGACAAGGGCCATGGAGCATTGTGATGACACGGTCATGGAACATTGTGATGACAAGAATTTTGGAGCATTGTGATGACAACGGCCATGGAGCATTGTGATGACACGGTCATGGAACATTGTGATGACAAGAATTCTGGAGCATTATGATGACAAGGGCCATGGAGCATTGTGATGACACGGTCATGGAACATTGTGATGACAAGAATTCTGGAGCATTGTGATGACAAGGGCCATGGTGCATTGTGATGACACGGTCATGGAACTTTGTGATGACAAAAATTCTGGAGCATTGTGATGACAAGGGCCATGGAGCATTGTGATGACACGGTCATGGAACATTGTAATGAAAAGAAATCTGGAGCATTGTGATGACAAGCGTCATGGAGCATTGTGATGACAAGAATTCTAGAGCATTGTGATGACAAGGGCCATGGAGAATTGTGATGACATGGTCATGGAACTTTGTGATGATAAGAATTCTGGAGCATTGTGATGACAAGCGTCATGGAGCATTGTGATGACAAGAATTCTGGAGCATTGTGATGACAAGAATTCTGGAGCATTGTGATGACACGGTCATGGAACATTGTGCTGACAAGCAATATGGAGCACTGTGATGACAAGTGCCATGGAGCATTGTGATGACATGGTCATGGAACACTGTGATGACAAGAATTCTGGAGCATTGTGATGACAAGGGCCATGGAGCATTGTGATGACACGGTCATGGAACATTGTGATGACAAGAATTCTGGAGCATTGTGATGACAAGGGCCATGGAGCATTGTGATGACACGGTCATGGAACATTGTGATGACAAGAAATATGGAGCATTGTGATGACAAGGGCCATGGAGCATTGTGATGACACGGTCATGGAACATTGTGATGACAAGAATTCTGGAGCACTGTGATGACACGGTCATGGAACACTGTGATGACAAGAATTCTAGAGCATTGTGATGACAAGGGCCATGGAGCATTTTGATGACACGGTCATGGAACATTGTGATGACAATAATTCTGGAGCATTGTGATGACAAGAATTCTGGAGCATTGTGATGACAAGAATTCTGGAGCATTGTGATGACCAGGGCCATGGAGCATTGTGATGACACGGTCATGGAACATTGTGATGACAAGAATTCTGGAGCATTGTGATGACAAGAATTCTGGAGCATTGTGATGACACGGTCATGGAACATTGTGATGACAAGAAATATGGAGCATTGTGATGACAAGGGCCATGGAGCATTGTGATGACACGGTCATGGAATATTGTGATGACAAGAATTCTGGAGCATTGTTATGACAAGGGCCATGGAGCATTGTGATGACACGGTCATGGAACATTGTGATGACAAGAATTCTGGAGCATTGTGATGACAAGGGCCATGGTGCATTGTGATGACACGGTCATGGAACTGTGTGATGACAACCAATCTGGAGCATTGTGGTGACCAGGGCCATGGAGCATTGTGATGACACGGTCATGGATCATTGTGAAGACAAGAATTCTGGAGCATTGTCATGACAAGAATTCTGGAGCATTGTGATAACATGGTCATGGAACATTGTGATGACAAGAAATATGGAGCATTGTGATGACAAGGGCCATGGATCATTGTGACGACATGGTCATGGAACATTTTGATGACAAGAATTCTGGAGCATTGTGATGACACGGTCATGGAACATTGTGATGACAAAAATTATGGAGCATTGTGATGACACGGTCATGGAACATTGTGATGACAAGAATTATGGAGCATTGTGATGACACGGTCATGGAACATTGTGATGACAAAAATTATAGAGCATTGTGATGACACGGTCATGGAACATTGTGATGACAAGAATTATGGAGCACTGTGATGACACGGTCATGGAACATTGTGATGACAAGAATTCTGGAGCATTGTGATGACAAGAATTCTTGAGCATTGTGATAACACGGTCATGGAACATTGTGATGACAAGAAATATGGAGCATTGTGATGATAAGGGCCATGGAGCATTGTGATGACATGGTCATGGAATATTTTGATGACAAGAATTCTGGAGCATTGTGATGACACGGTCATGGAACATTGTGATGACAAAAATTATGGAGCATTGTGATGACACAGTCATGGAACATTGTGATGACAAGAATTATGGAGCATTGTGATGACACGGTCATGGAACATTGTGATGACAAGAATTCTGGAGCATTGTGATGACAAGGGCCATGGAGCATTGTGATGACACCGTCATGGAACATTGTGATGACAATAATTCTGGAGCATTGTGATGACAAGGGCCATGGTGCATTGTGATGACACGGTCATGGAACTTTGTGATGACAAGCAATCTGGAGCATTGTGATGACCAGGGCCATGGAGCATTGTGATGACACGGTAATGGAACATTGTGATGACAAGAATTCTGGAGCATTGTGATGACAAGAATTCTGGAGCATTGTGATGACACGGTCATGGAACATTGTGATGACAAGAATTCTGGAGCATTGTGATGACAAGGGCCATGGAGCATTGTGATGACACGGTCATGGAACATTGTGATGACAAGAATTTTGGAGCATTGTGATGACAACGGCCATGGAGCATTGTGATGACACGGTCATGGAACATTGTGATGACAAGAATTCTGGAGCATTATGATGACAAGGGCCATGGAGCATTGTGATGACACGGTCATGGAACATTGTGATGACAAGAATTCTGGAGCATTGTGATGACAAGGGCCATGGTGCATTGTGATGACACGGTCATGGAACTTTGTGATGACAAAAATTCTGGAGCATTGTGATGACAAGGGCCATGGAGCATTGTGATGACACGGTCATGGAACATTGTAATGAAAAGAAATCTGGAGCATTGTGAAGACAAGGGCCATAGAACATTGTGATGACACGGTCATGGAACATTTTGATGACAAGAATTCTGGAGCATTGTGATGACAAGGGCCATGGAGAATTGTGATGACATGGTCATGGAACTTTGTGATGATAAGAATTCTGGAGCATTGTGATGACAAGCGTCATGGAGCATTGTGATGACAAGAATTCTGGAGCATTGTGATGACAAGAATTCTGGAGCATTGTGATGACACGGTCATGGAACATTGTGCTGACAAGCAATATGGAGCACTGTGATGACAAGGGCCATGGAGCATTGTGATGACATGGTCATGGAACACTGTGATGACAAGAATTCTGGAGCATTGTGATGACAAGGGCCATGGAGCATTGTGATGACACGGTCATGGAACATTGTGATGACAAGAATTCTGGAGCATTGTGATGACAAGGGCCATGGAGCATTGTGATGACACGGTCATGGAACATTGTGATGACAAGAAATATGGAGCATTGTGATGACAAGGGCCATGGAGCATTGTGATGACATGGTCATGGAACATTTTGATGACAATAATTCTGGAGCATTGTGATGACAAGAATTCTGGAGCATTGTGATGACAAGAATTCTGGAGCATTGTGATGACACGGTCATGGAACATTGTGATGACAAGAATTATGGAGCATTGTGATGACACGGTCATGGAACATTGTGATGACAAAAATTATGGAGCATTGAGATGACACGGTCATGGAACATTGTGATGACAAAAATTCTGGAGCATTGTGATGACAAGAATTCTTGAGCATTGTGATAACACGGTCATGGAACATTGTGATGACAAGAAATATGGAGCATTGTGATGACAAGGGCCATGGAGCATTGTGATGACATGGTCATGGAACATTTTGATGACAAGAATTCTGGAGCATTGTGATGACACGGTCATGGAACATTGTGATGACAAAAATTATGGAGCATTGTGATGACACGGTCATGGAACATTGTGATGACAAGAATTATGGAGCATTGTGATGACACGGTCATGGAGCATTGTGATGACACGGTCATGGAACATTGTGATGACAAGAATTCTGGAGCATTATGATGACAACGGACATGGAGCATTGTGATGACACGGTCATGGAACATTGTGATGACAAGAATTCTGGAGCATTGTGATGACAAGGGCCATGGTGCATTGTGATGACACGGTCATGGAACATTGTGATGACAAGCAATCTGGAGCATTGTGATGACCAGGGCCATGGAGCATTGTGATGACACGGTCATGGAACATTGTGATGACAATAATTCTGGAGCATTGTGATGACAAGAATTCTGGAGCATTGTGATGACAAGAATTCTGGAGCATTGTGATGACACGGTCATGGAACATTGTGATGACAAAAATTATGGAGCATTGTGATGACACGGTCATGGAACATTGTGATGAAAAGAATTTTGGAGCATTGTGATGACAACGGCCATGGAGCATTGTGATGAAATGGTCATGGAACATTGTGATGACAAGAATTCTGGAGCATTATGATGACAACCGCCATGGAGCATTGTGATGACACGGTCATGGAACATTGTGATGACAAGAATTCTGGAGCATTGTGATGACAAGGGCCATGGTGCATTGTGATGACACGGTCATGGAACATTGTGATGACAAAAATTATGGAGCATTGTGATGACACGGTCATGGAACATTGTGATGACAAAAATTCTGGAGCATTGTGATGACAAGAATTCTTGAGCATTGTGATAACACGGTCATGGAACATTGTGATGACAAGAAATATGGAGCATTGTGATGACAAGGGCCATGGAGCATTGTGATGACATGGTCATGGAACATTTTGATGACAAGAATTCTGGAGCATTGTGATGACACGGTCATGGAACATTGTGATGACAAAAATTATGGAGCATTGTGATGACACGGTCATGGAACATTGTGATGACAAGAATTATGGAGCATTGTGATGACACGGTCATGGAGCATTGTGATGACACGGTCATGGAACATTGTGATGACAAGAATTCTGGAGCATTATGATGACAACGGACATGGAGCATTGTGATGACACGGTCATGGAACATTGTGATGACAAGAATTCTGGAGCATTGTGATGACAAGGGCCATGGTGCATTGTGATGACACGGTCATGGAACATTGTGATGACAAGCAATCTGGAGCATTGTGATGACCAGGGCCATGGAGCATTGTGATGACACGGTCATGGAACATTGTGAAGACAAGAATTCTGGAGCATTGTGATGACAAGAATTCTGGAGCATTGTGATAACACGGTCATGGAACATTGTGATGACAAGAAATATGGAGCATTGTGATGACAAGGGCCATGGAGCATTGTGATGACATGGTCATGGAACATTTTGATGACAAGAATTCTGGAGCATTGTGATGACACGGTCATGGAACATTGTGATGACAAAAATTATGGAGCATTGTGATGACACGGTCATGGAACATTGTGATGACAAGAATTATGGAGCATTGTGATGACACGGTCATGGAACATTGTGATGACAAAAATTATAGAGCATTGTGATGACACGGTCATGGAACATTGTGATGACAAGAATTCTGGAGAACTGTGATGACACGGTCATGGAACACTGTGATGACAAGAATTCTGGAGCATTGTGATGACAAGGGCCATGGAGCATTGTGATGACACGGTCATGGAACATTGTGATGACAAGAATTCTGGAGCATTGTGATGACAAGGGCCATGGAGCATTGTGATGACACGGTCATGGAACATTGTGATGACAATAATTCTGGAGCATTGTGATGAAAAGAATTCTGGAGCATTGTGATGACAAGGGCCATGGAGCATTGTGATGACACGGTCATGGAACATTGTGATGACAAGAATTCTGGAGCATTGTGATGACAAGGGCCATGGAGCATTGTGATGACACGGTCATGGAACATTGTGATGACAAGAATTCTGGAGCATTGTGATGACAAGGGCCATGGAGCATTGTGATGACACGGTCATGGAACATTGTGATGACAATAATTCTGGAGCATTGTGATGAAAAGAATTCTGGAGCATTGTGATGACAAGGGCCATGGAGCATTGTGATGACACGGTCATGGAACATTGTGATGACAAGAATTATGGAGCATTGTGATGACACGGTCATGGAACATTGTGATGACAAGAGTTAAGGAGCATTGTGATGACAAGGGCCATGGAGCATTGTGATGACACGGTCATGGAACATTGTGATGACAAGAATTTTGGAGCATTGTGATGACAACGGCCATGGAGCATTGTGATGACATGGTCATGGAACATTGTGATGACAAGAATTCTGGAGCATTATGATGACAACCGCCATGGAGCATTGTGATGACACGGTCATGGAACATTGTGCTGACAAGCAATATGGAGCATTGTGATGACAAGGGCCATGGAGCATTGTGATGACATGGTCATGGAACACTGTGATGACAAGAATTCTGGAGCATTGTGATGACAAGGGCCATGGAGCATTGTGATGACACGGTCATGGAACATTGTGATGACAATAATTCTGGAGCATTGTGATGACAGGAATTCTGGAGCATTGTGATGACAAGAATTCTGGAGCATTGTGATGACACGGTCATGGAACATTGTGATGACAAGAATTATGGAGCATTGTGATGACACGGTCATGGAACATTGTGATGACAAAAATTATGGAGCATTGTGATGACACGGTCATGGAACATTGTGATGACAAAAATTCTGGAGCATTGTGATGACAAGAATTCTTGAGCATTGTGATAACACGGTCATGGAACATTGTGATGACAAGAAATATGGAGCATTGTGATGACAAGGGCCATGGAGCATTGTGATGACATGGTCATGGAACATTTTGATGACAAGAATTCTGGAGCATTGTGATGACACGGTCATGGAACATTGTGATGACAAAAATTATGGAGCATTGTGATGACACGGTCATGGAACATTGTGATGACAAGAATTATGGAGCATTGTGATGACACGGTGATGGAGCATTGTGATGACACGGTCATGGAACATTGTGATGACAAGAATTCTGGAGCATTATGATGACAACGGACATGGAGCATTGTGATGACACGGTCATGGAACATTGTGATGACAAGAATTCTGGAGCATTGTGATGACAAGGGCCATGGTGCATTGTGATGACACGGTCATGGAACATTGTGATGACAAGCAATCTGGAGCATTGTGATGACCAGGGCCATGGAGCATTGTGATGACACGGTCATGGAACATTGTGAAGACAAGAATTCTGGAGCATTGTGATGACAAGAATTCTGGAGCATTGTGATAACACGGTCATGGAACATTGTGATGACAAGAAATATGGAGCATTGTGATGACAAGGACCATGGAGCATTGTGATGACATGGTCATGGAACATTGTGATGAAAAGAATTATGGAGCATTGTGATGACACGGTCATGGAACATTGTGATGACAAGAATTCTGGAGCATTATGATGACAAGGGCCATGGAGCATTGTGATGACACGGTCATGGAACATTGTGATGACAAGAATTCTGGAGCATTGTGATGACAAGGGCCATGGTGCATTGTGATGACACGGTCATGGAACTTTGTGATGACAAAAATTCTGGAGCATTGTGATGACAAGGGCCATGGAGCATTGTGATGACACGGTCATTGTAATGAAAAGAAATCTGGAGCATTGTGATGACAAGGGCCATAGAGCATTGTGATGACACGGTCATGGAACATTTTGATGACAGGAATTCTGGAGCATTGTGATGACAAGGGCCATGGAGAATTGTGATGACATGGTCATGGAACATTGTGATGATAAGGATTCTGGAGCATTGTGATGACAAGTGTCATGGAGCATTGTAATGAAACTTTTCATTGTGCACCGTGATGACAAGGGGGATGGAGTATTGTGATGAAACTGGTCCTGGAGCATTGTGATAACAAAAGCCATTGAGCATTGTGATGACAGGCATCATGGAGCATTGTGAACAAAGGGGTCATGGGGAATTGTAATGACAATAGAGAAATGGGATGAAAATGGTCAGCAAGCAAAGTGATTAAAGTGGTCATTTAGAATTGTCATGAAAAACTATATAGAGCATTGTGATGAAAAAGGTCATGGAGAACTGTGATGACTAGGGTCATGTAGCATTGTGATGACACGGTCATGGAACATTGGGATGACAAGAATTATGGAGCATTGTGATGACACGGTCATGGAATATTGTGATGACAAGAATTCTGGAGCATTGTGATGACAAGGGCCAAGGAGAATTGTGATGATATGGTCATGGAACATTGTGATGACAAGAATTATGGAGCATTGTGATGACACGGTCATGGAACATTGTGATGACAAAAATTATAGAGCATTGTGATGACACGGTCATGGAACATTGTGATGACAAGAATTATGGAGCACTGTGATGACACGGTCATGGAACATTGTGATGACAAGAATTCTGGAGCATTGTGATGACAAGGGCCATGGAGCATTGTGATGACACGGTCATGGAACATTGTGATGACAAGAATTCTGGAGCACTGTGATGACAAGGGCCATGGAGCATTGTGATGACACGGTCATGGAACATTGTGATGACAATAATTCTGGAGCATTGTGATGACAAGGGCCATGGTGCATTGTGATGACACGGTCATGGAACTTTGTGATGACAAGCAATCTGGAGCATTGTGATGACCAGGGCCATGGAGCATTGTGATGACACGGTCATGGAACATTGTGATGACAAGAATTCTGGAGCATTGTGATGACAAGAATTCTGGAGCATTGTGATGACACGGTCATGGAACATTGTGCTGACAAGCAATACGGAGCATTGTGATGACAAGGGCCATGGAGCATTGTGATGACATGGTCATGGAACATTGTGATGACAAGAATTCTGGAGCATTGTGATGACACGGTCATGGAACATTGTGATGACAAAAATTATGGAGCATTGTGATGACACGGTCATGGAACATTGTGATGACAAGAATTATGGAGCTTTGTGATGACACGGTCATGGAACATTGTGATGACAAGAATTCTGGAGCATTGTGATGACAAGGGCCATGGAGCATTGTGATGACACGGTCATGGAACATTGTGATGACAAGAATTATGGAGCATTGTGATGACACGGTCATGGAACATTGTGATGACAAGAATTAAGGAGCATTGTGATGACAAGGGCCATGGAGCATTGTGATGACACGGTCATGGAACATTGTGATGACAAGAATTTTGGAGCATTGTGATGACAACGGCCATGGAGCATTGTGATGACACGGTCATGGAACATTGTGATGACAAGAATTCTGGAGCATTATGATGACAAAGGCCATGGAGCATTGTGATGACACGGTCATGGAACATTGTGATGACAAGAATTCTGGAGCATTGTGATGACAAGGGCCATGGTGCATTGTGATGACATGGTCATGGAACTTTGTGATGACAAGCAATCTGGAGCATTGTGATGACCAGTGCCATGGAACATTGTGATGACACGGTCATGGAACATTGTGATGACAAGAATTCTGGAGCATTGTGATGACAAGAATTCTGGAGCATTGTGATGACACGGTCATGGAACATTGTGATGATAAGAAATATGGAGCATTGTGATGACATGGTCATGGAACCTTGTGATGACAAGAATTATGGAGCATTGTGATGACACGGTCATGGAACATTGTGATGACAAGAATTCTGGAGCATTGTGATGACACGTTCATGGAACATTGTGATGACAAAAATTATGGAGCATTGTGATGACACGGTCATGGAACATTGTGATGACAAGAATTATGGAGCATTGTGATGACACGGTCATGGCACATTGTGATGACAAGAATTCTGGAGCATTGTGATGACAAGGGCCATGGAGCATTGTGATGACACGGTCATGGAACATTGTGATGACAAGAATTCTGGAGCATTGTGATGACAAGAATTCTGGAGCATTGTGATGACAAGGGCCATGGAGCATTGTGATGACACGGTCATGGAACATTGTGATGACAAGAATTTTGGAGCATTGTGATGACAACGGCCATGGAGCATTGTGATGACACGGTCATGGAACATTGTGATGACAAGAATTCTGGAGCATTATGATGACAAGGGCCATGGAGCATTGTGATGACACGGTCATGGAACATTGTGATGACAAGAATTCTGGAGCATTGTGATGACAAGGGCCATGGTGCACTGTGATGACACGGTCATGGAACTTTGTGATGACAAAAATTCTGGAGCATTGTGATGACAAGGGCCATGGAGCATTGTGATGACACGGTCATTGTAATGAAAAGAAATCTGGAGCATTGTGATGACAAGGGCCATAGAGCATTGTGATGACACGGTCATGGAACATTTTGATGACAGGAATTCTGGAGCATTGTGATGACAAGGGCCATGGAGAATTGTGATGACATGGTCATGGAACATTGTGATGATAAGAATTCTGGAGCATTGTGATGACAAGTGTCATGGAGCATTGTAATGAAACTTTTCATTGTGCACCATGATGACAAGGGGGATGGAGTATTGTGATGAAACTGGTCCTGGAGCATTGTGATAACAAAAGCCATTGAGCATTGTGATGACAGGCATCATGGAGCATTGTGAAGAAAGGGGTCATGGGTAATTGTAATGACAATAGAGAAATGTGATGAAAATGGTCAGCAAGCAAATTGATTAAAGTGGTCATTTAGAATTGTCATGAAAAACTATATAGAGCATTGTGATGAAAAAGGTCATGGAGAACTGTGATGACTAGGGTCATGTAGCATTGTGATGACACGGTCATGGAACATTGGGATGACAAGAATTATGGAGCATTGTGATGACACGGTCATGGAACGTTGTGATTACAAGAACTCTGGAGCATTGTGATGACAAGGGCCATGGAGCATTGTGATGACACGGTCATGGAACATTGTGATGACAAGAATTATGGAGCACTGTGATGACACGGTCATGGAACATTGTGATGACAAGAATTCTGGAGCATTGTGATGACAAGGGCCATGGAGCATTGTGATGACATGGTCATGGAACATTGTGATGACAAGAATTCTGGAGCATTGTGATGACAAGGGCCATGGAGCATTGTGATGACACGGTCATGGAACATTGTGATGACAATAATTCTGGAGCATTGTGATGACAAGGGCCATGGTGCATTGTGATGACACGGTCATGGAACTTTGTGATGACAAGCAATCTGGAGCATTGTGATGACCAGGGCCATGGAGCATTGAGATGACACGGTCATGGAACATTGTGATGACAAGAATTCTGGAGCATTGTGATGACAAGAATTCTGGAGCATTGTGATGACACGGTCATGGAACATTGTGCTGACAAGCAATATGGAGCATTGTGATGACAAGGGCCATGGAGCATTGTGATGACATGGTCATGGAACATTGTGATGACAAGAATTCTGGAGCATTGTGATGACACGGTCATGGAACATTGTGATGACAAAAATTATGGAGCATTGTGATGACACGGTCATGGAACATTGTGATGACAAGAATTATGGAGCATTGTGATGACACGGTCATGGAACATTGTGATGACAAGAATTCTGGAGCATTGTGATGACAAGGGCCATGGAGCATTGTGATGACACGGTCATGGAACTTTGTGATGACAAGCAATCTGGAGCATTGTGATGACAAGGGCCATGGAACATTGTGATGACAAGAATTCTGGAGCATTGTGATGACAAGAATTCTGGAGCATTGTGATGACACGGTCATGGAACATTGTGCTGACAAGCAATATGGAGCATTGTGATGACAAGGGCCATGGAGCATTGTGATGACATGGTCATGGAACATTTTAATGACAAGAATTCTGGAGCATTGTGATGACACGGTCATGGAACATTGTGATGACAAAAATTATGGAGCATTGTGATGACACAGTCATGGAACATTGTGATGACAAGAATTATGGAGCATTGTGATGACACGGTCATGGAACATTGTGATGACAAGAATTCTGGAGCATTGTGATGACAAGGGCCATGGTGCATTGTGATGACACGGTCATGGAACTTTGTGATGACAAGCAATCTGGAGCATTGTGATGACAAGAATTCTGGAGCATTGTGATGACACGGTCATGGAACATTGTGATGACAAGAATTCTGGAGCATTGTGATGACAAGGGCCATGGAGCATTGTGATGACATGGTCATGGAACTTTGTGATGACAAGAATTATGGAGCATTGTGATGACACGGTCATGGAACATTGTGATGACAAGAATTAAGGAACATTGTGATGACAAGGGCCATGGAGCATTGTGATGACACGGTCATGGAACATTGTGATGACAATAATTCTGGAGCATTGTGATGACAAGGGCCATGGAGCATTGTGATGACATGGTCATGGAACATTGTGATGACAAGAATTCTGGAGCATTGTGATGACACGGTCATGGAACATTGTGATGACAAAAATTATGGAGCATTGTGATGACACGGTCATGGAACATTGTGATGACAAGAATTATGGAGCATTGTGATGACACGGTCATGGAACATTGTGATGACAAGAATTCTGGAGCATTGGGATGACAAGGGCCATGGAGCATTGTGATGACATGGTCATGGAACATTGTGATGACAAGAATTCTGGAGCATTGTGATGACAAGGGCCATGGAGCATTGTGATGACACGGTCATGGAACATTGTGATGACAATAATTCTGGAGAATTGTGATGACAAGGGCCATGGTGCATTGTGATGACACGGTCAGGGAACTTTGTGATGACAAGCAATTTGGAGCATTGTGATGACAAGGGCCATGGAGCATTGTGATGACATGGTCATGGAACATTGTGATGACAAGAATTCTGGAGCATTGTGATGACACCGTCATGGATCATTGTGATGACAAGAATTCTGGAGCATTGTGATGACAAGGGCCATGGAGCATTGTGATGACACGGTCATGGAACATTGTGATGACAAGAATTTTGGAGCATTGTGATGAAAAGGGCCATGGAGCATTGTGATGACACGGTCATGGAACATTGTGATGACAAGAATTCTGGAGCATTATGATGACAAGGGCCATGGAGCATTGTGATGACACGGTCATGGAACATTGTGATGACAAGAATTCTGGAGCATTGTGATGACAAGGGCCATGGGGCATTGTGATGACACGGTCATGGAACTTTGTGATGACAAAAATTCTGGAGCATTGTGATGACAAGGGCCATGGAGCATTGTGATGACATGGTCATGGAACATTGTAATGAAAAAAAATCTGGAGCATTGTGATGACAAGGGCCATAGAGCATTGTGATGACACGCTCATGGAACATTTTGATGACAAGAATTCTGGAGCATTGTGATGACAAGGGCCATGGAGAATTGTGATGACATGGTCATGGAACATTGTGATGATAAGAATTCTGGAGCATTGTGATGACAAGTGTCATGGAGCATTGTAATGAAACTTTTCATTGTGCACCGTGATGACAAGGGGGATGGAGTATTGTGATGAAACTGGTCCTGGAGCATTGTGAAAACAAAAGCCATTGAGCATTGTGATGACAGGCATCATGGAGCAATGTGAAAAAAGGGGTCATGGTGAATTGTAATGACAATAGAGAAATGTGATGAAAATGGTCAGCAAGCAAAGTGATTAAAGTGGTCATTTAGAATTGTCATGAAAAACTATATAGAGCATTGTGATGAAAAAGGTCATGGAGAACTGTGATGACTAGGGTCATGTAGCATTGTGATGACACGGTCATGGAACATTGGGATGACAACAATTCTGGAGGACTGTGATGACACGGTCATGGAACATTGTGATGACAAGAATTCTGGAGCATTGTGATGACAAGGGCCATGGAGCATTGTGATGACACGGTCATGGAACATTGTGATGACAAGAATTATGGAGCATTGTGATGACAAGGGCCATGGAGCATTGTGATGACACGGTCATGGAACATTGTGATGACAATAATTCTGGAGCATTGTGATGAGAAGGGCCATGGTGCATTGTGATGACACGGTCATGGAACTTTGTGATGACAAGCAATCTGGAGCATTGTGATGACCAGGGCCATGGAGCATTGTGATGACACGGTCATGGAACATTGTGATGACAAGAATTATGGAGCATTGTGATGACACGGTCATGGAACATTGTGATGACAAGAATTCTGGAGCATTGTGATGACAAGGGCCATGGAGCATTGTGATGACACGGTCATGGAACATTGTGATGACAAGAATTATGGAGCATTGTGATGACACGGTCATGGAACATTGTGATGACAAGAATTAAGGAGCATTGTGATGACAAGGGCCATGGAGCATTGTGATGACACGGTCATGGAAGATTGTGATGACAAGAATTTTGGAGCATTGTGATGACAATGGCCATGGAGCATTGTGATGACACGGTCATGGAACATTTTGATGACAAGAATTCTGGAGCATTATGATGACAACGGCCATGGAGCATTGTGATGACACGGTCATGGAACATTGTGATGACAAGAATTCTGGAGCATTGTGATGACAAGGGCCATGGTGCATTGTGATGACACGGTCATGGAACTTTGTGATGACAAGCAATCTGGAGCATTTTGATGACAAGGGCCATGGAGCATTGTGATGACATGGTCATGGAACATTTTGATGACAAGAATTCTGGAGCATTGTGATGACACGGTCATGGAACATTGTGATGACAAAAATTATGGAGCATTGTGATGACACGGTCATGGAACATTGTGATGACAAGAATTATGGAGCATTGTGATGACACGATCATGGAACATTGTGATGACAAAAATTATAGAGCATTGTGATGACACGGTCATGGAACATTGTGATGACAAGAATTCTGGAGCACTGTGATGACACGGTCATGGAACACTGTGATGACAAGAATTCTGGAGCATTGTGATGACAAGGGCCATGGAGCATTGTGATGACACGGTCATGGAACATTGTGATGACAATAATTCTGGAGCATTGTGATGACAAGAATTCTGGAGCATTGTGATGACAAGAATTCTGGAGCATTGTGATGACCAGGGCCATGGAGCATTGTGATGACACGGTCATGGAACATTGTGATGACAAGAATTCTGGAGCATTGTGATGACAAGAATTCTGGAGCATTGTGATGACACGGTCATGGAACATTGTGATGACAAGAAATATGGAGCATTGTGATGACAAGGGCCATGGAGCATTGTGATGACACGGTCATGGAATATTGTGATGACAAGAATTCTGGAGCATTGTTATGACAAGGGCCATGGAGCATTGTGATGACACGGTCATGGAACATTGTGATGACAAGTATTTTGGAGCATTGTGATGACAAGGGCCATGGTGCATTGTGATGACACGGTCATGGAACTGTGTGATGACAAGCAATCTGGAGCATTGTGGTGACCAGGGCCATGGAGCATTGTGATGACACGGTCATGGATCATTGTGAAGACAAGAATTCTGGAGCATTGTCATGACAAGAATTCTGGAGCATTGTGATAACACGGTCATGGAACATTGTGATGACAAGAAATATGGAGCATTGTGATGACAAGGGCCATGGAGCATTGTGATGACATGGTCATGGAACATTTTGATGACAAGAATTCTGGAGCATTGTGATGACACGGTCATGGAACATTGTGATGACAAAAATTATGGACCATTGTGATGACACGGTCATGGAACATTGTGATGACAAGAATTATGGAGCATTGTAATGACACGGTCATGGAACATTGTGATGACAAAAATTATAGAGCATTGTGATGACACGGTCATGGAACATTGTGATGACAAGAATTATGGAGCACTGTGATGACACGGTCATGGAACATTGTGATGACAAGAATTCTGGAGCATTGTGATGACAAGAATTCTTGAGCATTGTGATAACACGGTCATGGAACATTGTGATGACAAGAAATATGGAGCATTGTGATGACAAGGGCCATGGAGCATTGTGATGACATGGTCATGGAACATTTTGATGACAAGAATTCTGGAGCATTGTGATGACCAGGGCCATGGAGCATTGTGATGACATGGTCATGGAACATTGTGATGACAAGAATTCTGGAGCATTGTGATGACACGGTCATGGAACATTGTGATGACAAAAATTATGGAGCATTGTGATGACACGGTCATGGAACATTGTGATGACAAGAATTCTGGAGCATTGTGATGACACGGTCATGGAACATTGTGATGACAAAAATTATAGAGCATTGTGATGAAACGGTCATGGAACATTGTGATGACAAGAATTATGGAGCACTGTGATGACACGGTCATGGAACATTGTGATGACAAGAATTCTGGAGCATTGTGATGACAAGGGCCATGGAGCATTGTGATGACACCGTCATGGAACATTGTGATGACAATAATTCTGGAGCATTGTGATGACAAGGGCCATGGTGCATTGTGATGACACGGTCATGGAACTTTGTGATGACAAGCAATCTGGAGCATTGTGATGACCAGGGCCATGGAGCATTGTGATGACACGGTAATGGAACATTGTGATGACAAGAATTCTGGAGCATTGTGATGACAAGAATTCTGGAGCATTGTGATGACACGGTCATGGAACATTGTGATGACAAGAATTCTGTAGCATTGTGATGACAAGGGCCATGGAGCATTGTGATGACACGGTCATGGAACATTGTGATGACAAGAATTTTGGAGCATTGTGATGACAACGGCCATGGAGCATTGTGATGACACGGTCATGGAACATTGTGATGACAAGAATTCTGGAGCATTATGATGACAAGGGCCATGGAACATTGTGATGACACGGTCATGGAACATTGTGATGACAAGAATTCTGGAGCATTGTGATGACAAGGGCCATGGTGCATTGTGATGACACGGTCATGGAACTTTGTGATGACAAAAATTCTGGAGCATTGTGATGACAAGGGCCATGGAGCATTGTGATGACACGGTCATGGAACATTGTAATGAAAAGAAATCTGGAGCATTGTGAAGACAAGGGCCATAGAGCATTGTGATGACACGGTCATGGAACATTTTGATGACAAGAATTCTGGAGCATTGTGATGACAAGGGCCATGGAGAATTGTGATGACATGGTCATGGAACATTGTGATGATAAGAATTCTGGAGCATTGTGATGACAAGCGTCATGGAGCATTGTGATGACAAGAATTCTGGAGCATTGTGATGACAAGAATTCTGGAGCATTGTGATGACACGGTCATGGAACATTGTGCTGACAAGCAATATGGAGCATTGTGATGACAAGGGCCATGGAGCATTGTGATGACATGGTCATGGAACACTGTGATGACAAGAATTCTGGAGCATTGTGATGACAAGGGCCATGGAGCATTGTGATGACACGGTCATGGAACATTGTGATGACAAGAATTCTGGAGCATTGTGATGACAAGGGCCATGGAGCATTGTGATGACACGGTCATGGAACATTGTGATGACAATAATTCTGGAGCATTGTGATGACAGGAATTCTGGAGCATTGTGATGACAAGAATTCTGGAGCATTGTGATGACACGGTCATGGAACATTGTGATGACAAGAATTATGGAGCATTGTGATGACACGGTCATGGAACATTGTGATGACAAAAATTATGGAGCATTGTGATGACACGGTCATGGATCATTGTGATGACAAAAATTCTGGAGCATTGTGATGACAAGAATTCTTGAGCATTGTGATAACACGGTCATGGAACATTGTGATGACAAGAAATATGGAGCATTGTGATGACAAGGGCCATGGAGCATTGTGATGACATGGTCATGGAACATTTTGATGACAAGAATTCTGGAGCATTGTGATGACACGGTCATGGAACATTGTGATGACAAAAATTATGGAGCATTGTGATGACACGGTCATGGAACATTGTGATGACAAGAATTATGGAGCATTGTGATGACACGGTCATGGAACATTGTGATGACAATAATTCTGGAGCATTGTGATGACAAGGGCCATGGTGCATTGTGATGACACGGTCATGGAACTTTGTGATGACAAGCAATCTGGAGCATTGTGATGACCAGGGCCATGGAGCATTGTGATGACACGGTAATGGAACATTGTGATGACAAGAATTCTGGAGCATTGTGATGACAAGAATTCTGGAGCATTGTGATGACACGGTCATGGAACATTGTGATGACAAGAATTCTGGAGCATTGTGATGACAAGGGCCATGGAGCATTGTGATGACACGGTCATGGAACATTGTGATGACAAGAATTTTGGAGCATTGTGATGACAACGGCCATGGAGCATTGTGATGACACGGTCATGGAACATTGTGATGACAAGAATTCTGGAGCATTATGATGACAAGGGCCATGGAGCATTGTGATGACACGGTCATGGAACATTGTGATGACAAGAATTCTGGAGCATTGTGATGACAAGGGCCATGGTGCATTGTGATGACACGGTCATGGAACTTTGTGATGACAAAAATTCTGGAGCATTGTGATGACAAGGGCCATGGAGCATTGTGATGACACGGTCATGGAACATTGTAATGAAAAGAAATCTGGAGCATTGTGAAGACAAGGGCCATAGAACATTGTGATGACACGGTCATGGAACATTTTGATGACAAGAATTCTGGAGCATTGTGATGACAAGGGCCATGGAGAATTGTGATGACATGGTCATGGAACTTTGTGATGATAAGAATTCTGGAGCATTGTGATGACAAGCGTCATGGAGCATTGTGATGACAAGAATTCTGGAGCATTGTGATGACAAGAATTCTGGAGCATTGTGATGACACGGTCATGGAACATTGTGCTGACAAGCAATATGGAGCACTGTGATGACAAGGGCCATGGAGCATTGTGATGACATGGTCATGGAACACTGTGATGACAAGAATTCTGGAGCATTGTGATGACAAGGGCCATGGAGCATTGTGATGACACGGTCATGGAACATTGTGATGACAAGAATTCTGGAGCATTGTGATGACAAGGGCCATGGAGCATTGTGATGACACGGTCATGGAACATTGTGATGACAAGAAATATGGAGCATTGTGATGACAAGGGCCATGGAGCATTGTGATGACATGGTCATGGAACATTTTGATGACAATAATTCTGGAGCATTGTGATGACAAGAATTCTGGAGCATTGTGATGACAAGAATTCTGGAGCATTGTGATGACACGGTCATGGAACATTGTGATGACAAGAATTATGGAGCATTGTGATGACACGGTCATGGAACATTGTGATGACAAAAATTATGGAGCATTGAGATGACACGGTCATGGAACATTGTGATGACAAAAATTCTGGAGCATTGTGATGACAAGAATTCTTGAGCATTGTGATAACACGGTCATGGAACATTGTGATGACAAGAAATATGGAGCATTGTGATGACAAGGGCCATGGAGCATTGTGATGACATGGTCATGGAACATTTTGATGACAAGAATTCTGGAGCATTGTGATGACACGGTCATGGAACATTGTGATGACAAAAATTATGGAGCATTGTGATGACACGGTCATGGAACATTGTGATGACAAGAATTATGGAGCATTGTGATGACACGGTCATGGAGCATTGTGATGACACGGTCATGGAACATTGTGATGACAAGAATTCTGGAGCATTATGATGACAACGGACATGGAGCATTGTGATGACACGGTCATGGAACATTGTGATGACAAGAATTCTGGAGCATTGTGATGACAAGGGCCATGGTGCATTGTGATGACACGGTCATGGAACATTGTGATGACAAGCAATCTGGAGCATTGTGATGACCAGGGCCATGGAGCATTGTGATGACACGGTCATGGAACATTGTGATGACAATAATTCTGGAGCATTGTGATGACAAGAATTCTGGAGCATTGTGATGACAAGAATTCTGGAGCATTGTGATGACACGGTCATGGAACATTGTGATGACAAAAATTATGGAGCATTGTGATGACACGGTCATGGAACATTGTGATGAAAAGAATTTTGGAGCATTGTGATGACAACGGCCATGGAGCATTGTGATGAAATGGTCATGGAACATTGTGATGACAAGAATTCTGGAGCATTATGATGACAACCGCCATGGAGCATTGTGATGACACGGTCATGGAACATTGTGATGACAAGAATTCTGGAGCATTGTGATGACAAGGGCCATGGTGCATTGTGATGACACGGTCATGGAACTTTGTGATGACAAGCAATCTGGAGCATTGTGATGACCAGGGCCATGGAGCATTGTGATGACATGGTCATGGAACATTGTGATGACAAGAATTCTGGAGCATTGTGATGACAAGAATTCTGGAGCATTGTGATGACACGGTCATGGAACATTGTGATGACAAGAAATATGGAGCATTGTGATGACAAGGGCCATGGAGCATTGTGATGACACGGTCATGGAATATTGTGATGACAAGAATTCTGGAGCATTGTTATGACAAGGGCCATGGAGCATTGTGATGAAACGGTCATGGAACATTGTGATGACAAGAATTCTGGAGCATTGTGATGACAAGGGCCATGGTGCATTGTGATGACACGGTCATGGAACTGTGTGATGACAAGCAATGTGGAGCATTGTGGTGACCAGGGCCATGGAGCATTGTGATGACACGGTCATGGATCATTGTGAAGACAAGAATTCTGGAGCATTGTCATGACAAGAATTCTGGAGCATTGTGATAACACGGTCATGGAACATTGTGATGACAAGAAATATGGAGCATTGTGATGACAAGGGCCATGGAGCATTGTGATGACATGGTCATGGAACATTTTGATGACAAGAATTCTGGAGCATTGTGATGACACGGTCATGGAACATTGTGATGACAAAAATTATGGAGCATTGTGATGACACGGTCATGGAACATTGTGATGACAACAATTATGGAGCATTGTAATGACACGGTCATGGAACATTGTGATGACAAAAATTATAGAGCATTGTGATGACACGGTCATGGAACATTGTGATGACAAGAATTATGGAGCACTGTGATGACACGGTCATGGAACATTGTGATGACAAGAATTCTGGAGCATTGTGATGACAAGAATTCTTGAGCATTGTGATAACACGGTCATGGAACATTGTGATGACAAGAAATATGGAGCATTGTGATGACAAGGGCCATGGAGCATTGTGATGACATGGTCATGGAACATTTTGATGACAAGAATTCTGGAGCATTGTGATGACACGGTCATGGAACATTGTGATGACAAAAATTATGGAGCATTGTGATGACACGGTCATGGAACATTGTGATGACAAGAATTATGGAGCATTGTGATGACACGGTCATGGAACATTGTGATGACAAAAATTATAGAGCATTGTGATGACACGGTCATGGAACATTGTGATGACAAGAATTATGGAGCACTGTGATGACACGGTCATGGAACATTGTGATGACAAGAATTCTGGAGCATTGTGATAACAAGGGCCATGGAGCATTGTGATGACACAGTCATGGAACATTGTGATGACAATAATTCTGGAGCATTGTGATGACAAGGGCCATGGTGCATTGTGATGACATGGTCATGGAACTTTGTGATGACAAGCAATCTGGAGCATTGTGATGACCAGGGCCATGGAGCATTGTGATGACACGGTAATGGAACATTGTGATGACAAGAATTCTGGAGCATTGTGATGACAAGAATTCTGGAGCATTGTGATGACAACGGCCATGGAGCATTGTGATGACACGGTCATGGAACATTGTGATGACAAGAATTCTGGAGCATTATGATGACAAGGGCCATGGAGCATTGTGATGACACGGTCATGGAACATTGTGATGACAAGAATTCTGGAGCATTGTGATGACAAGGGCCATGGTGCATTGTGATGACACGGTCATGGAACTTTGTGATGACAAAAATTCTGGAGCATTGTGATGACAAGGGCCATGGAGCATTGTGATGACACTGTCATGGAACATTGTAATGAAAAGAAATCTGGAGCATTGTGAAGACAAGGGCCATAGAGCATTGTGATGACACGGTCATGGAACATTTTGATGACAAGAATTCTGGAGCATTGTGATGACAAAGGCCATGGAGAATTGTGATGACATGGTCATGGAACTTTGTGATGATAAGAATTCTGGAGCATTGTGATGACAAGCGTCATGGAGCATTGTGATGACAAGAATTCTGGAGCATTGTGATGACAAGAATTCTGGAGCATTGTGATGACACGGTCATGGAACATTGTGCTGACAAGCAATATGGAGCATTGTGATGACAAGGGCCATGGAGCATTGTGATGACATGGTCATGGAACACTGTGATGACAAGAATTCTGGAGCATTGTGATGACAAGGGCCATGGAGCATTGTGATGACACGGTCATGGAACATTGTGATGACAAGAATTCTGGAGCATTGTGATGACAAGGGCCATGGAGCATTGTGATGACACGGTCATGGAACATTGTGATGACAAAAATTCTGGAGCATTGTGATGACAAGAATTCTTGAGCATTGTGATAACACGGTCATGGAACATTGTGATGACAAGAAATATGGAGCATTGTGATGACAAGGGCCATGGAGCATTGTGATGACATGGTCATGGAACATTTTGATGACAAGAATTCTGGAGCATTGTGATGACACGGTCATGGAACATTGTGATGACAAAAATTATGGAGCATTGTGATGACACGGTCATGGAACATTGTGATGACAAGAATTATGGAGCATTGTGATGACACGGTCATGGAGCATTGTGATGACACGGTCATGGAACATTGTGATGACAAGAATTCTGGAGCATTATGATGACAACGGACATGGAGCATTGTGATGACACGGTCATGGAACATTGTGATGACAAGAATTCTGGAGCATTGTGATGACAAGGGCCATGGTGCATTGTGATGACACGGTCATGGAACATTGTGATGACAAGCAATCTGGAGCATTGTGATGACCAGGGCCATGGAGCATTGTGATGACACGGTCATGGAACATTGTGATGACAATAATTCTGGAGCATTGTGATGACAAGAATTCTGGAGCATTGTGATGACAAGAATTCTGGAGCATTGTGATGACAAGAATTCTGGAGCATTGTGATGACACGGTCATGGAACATTGTGATGACAAGAATTATGGAGCATTGTGATGACACGGTCATGGAACATTGTGATGACAAAAATTATGGAGCATTGAGATGACACGGTCATGGAACATTGTGATGACAAAAATTCTGGAGCATTGTGATGACAAGAATTCTTGAGCATTGTGATAACACGGTCATGGAACATTGTGATGACAAGAAATATGGAGCATTGTGATGACAAGGGCCATGGAGCATTGTGATGACATGGTCATGGAACATTTTGATGACAAGAATTCTGGAGCATTGTGATGACACGGTCATGGAACATTGTGATGACAAAAATTATGGAGCATTGTGATGACACGGTCATGGAACATTGTGATGACAAGAATTATGGAGCATTGTGATGACACGGTCATGGAGCATTGTGATGACACGGTCATGGAACATTGTGATGACAAGAATTCTGGAGCATTATGATGACAACGGACATGGAGCATTGTGATGACACGGTCATGGAACATTGTGATGACAAGAATTCTGGAGCATTGTGATGACAAGGGCCATGGTGCATTGTGATGACACGGTCATGGAACATTGTGATGACAAGCAATCTGGAGCATTGTGATGACCAGGGCCATGGAGCATTGTGATGACACGGTCATGGAACATTGTGATGACAATAATTCTGGAGCATTGTGATGACAAGAATTCTGGAGCATTGTGATGACAAGAATTCTGGAGCATTGTGATGACACGGTCATGGAACATTGTGATGACAAAAATTATGGAGCATTGTGATGACACGGTCATGGAACATTGTGATGAAAAGAATTTTGGAGCATTGTGATGACAACGGCCATGGAGCATTGTGATGAAATGGTCATGGAACATTGTGATGACAAGAATTCTGGAGCATTATGATGACAACCGCCATGGAGCATTGTGATGACACGGTCATGGAACATTGTGATGACAAGAATTCTGGAGCATTGTGATGACAAGGGCCATGGTGCATTGTGATGACACGGTCATGGAACTTTGTGATGACAAGCAATCTGGAGCATTGTGATGACCAGGGCCATGGAGCATTGTGATGACATGGTCATGGAACATTGTGATGACAAGAATTCTGGAGCATTGTGATGACAAGAATTCTGGAGCATTGTGATGACACGGTCATGGAACATTGTGATGACAAGAAATATGGAGCATTGTGATGACAAGGGCCATGGAGCATTGTGATGACACGGTCATGGAATATAGTGATGACAAGAATTCTGGAGCATTGTTATGACAAGGGCCATGGAGCATTGTGATGAAACGGTCATGGAACATTGTGATGACAAGAATTCTGGAGCATTGTGATGACAAGGGCCATGGTGCATTGTGATGACACGGTCATGGAACTGTGTGATGACAAGCAATGTGGAGCATTGTGGTGACCAGGGCCATGGAGCATTGTGATGACACGGTCATGGATCATTGTGAAGACAAGAATTCTGGAGCATTGTCATGACAAGAATTCTGGAGCATTGTGATAACACGGTCATGGAACATTGTGATGACAAGAAATATGGAGCATTGTGATGACAAGGGCCATGGAGCATTGTGATGACATGGTCATGGAACATTTTGATGACAAGAATTCTGGAGCATTGTGATGACACGGTCATGGAACATTGTGATGACAAAAATTATGGAGCATTGTGATGACACGGTCATGGAACATTGTGATGACAACAATTATGGAGCATTGTAATGACACGGTCATGGAACATTGTGATGACAAAAATTATAGAGCATTGTGATGACACGGTCATGGAACATTGTGATGACAAGAATTATGGAGCACTGTGATGACACGGTCATGGAACATTGTGATGACAAGAATTCTGGAGCATTGTGATGACAAGAATTCTTGAGCATTGTGATAACACGGTCATGGAACATTGTGATGACAAGAAATATGGAGCATTGTGATGACAAGGGCCATGGAGCATTGTGATGACATGGTCATGGAACATTTTGATGACAAGAATTCTGGAGCATTGTGATGACAAAGGCCATGGAGAATTGTGATGACATGGTCATGGAACTTTGTGATGATAAGAATTCTGGAGCATTGTGATGACAAGCGTCATGGAGCATTGTGATGACAAGAATTCTGGAGCATTGTGATGACAAGAATTCTGGAGCATTGTGATGACACGGTCATGGAACATTGTGCTGACAAGCAATATGGAGCATTGTGATGACAAGGGCCATGGAGCATTGTGATGACATGGTCATGGAACACTGTGATGACAAGAATTCTGGAGCATTGTGATGACAAGGGCCATGGAGCATTGTGATGACACGGTCATGGAACATTGTGATGACAAGAATTCTGGAGCATTGTGATGACAAGGGCCATGGAGCATTGTGATGACACGGTCATGGAACATTGTGATGACAAAAATTCTGGAGCATTGTGATGACAAGAATTCTTGAGCATTGTGATAACACGGTCATGGAACATTGTGATGACAAGAAATATGGAGCATTGTGATGACAAGGGCCATGGAGCATTGTGATGACATGGTCATGGAACATTTTGATGACAAGAATTCTGGAGCATTGTGATGACACGGTCATGGAACATTGTGATGACAAAAATTATGGAGCATTGTGATGACACGGTCATGGAACATTGTGATGACAAGAATTATGGAGCATTGTGATGACACGGTCATGGAGCATTGTGATGACACGGTCATGGAACATTGTGATGACAAGAATTCTGGAGCATTATGATGACAACGGACATGGAGCATTGTGATGACACGGTCATGGAACATTGTGATGACAAGAATTCTGGAGCATTGTGATGACAAGGGCCATGGTGCATTGTGATGACACGGTCATGGAACATTGTGATGACAAGCAATCTGGAGCATTGTGATGACCAGGGCCATGGAGCATTGTGATGACACGGTCATGGAACATTGTGATGACAATAATTCTGGAGCATTGTGATGACAAGAATTCTGGAGCATTGTGATGACAAGAATTCTGGAGCATTGTGATGACAAGAATTCTGGAGCATTGTGATGACACGGTCATGGAACATTGTGATGACAAGAATTATGGAGCATTGTGATGACACGGTCATGGAACATTGTGATGACAAAAATTATGGAGCATTGAGATGACACGGTCATGGAACATTGTGATGACAAAAATTCTGGAGCATTGTGATGACAAGAATTCTTGAGCATTGTGATAACACGGTCATGGAACATTGTGATGACAAGAAATATGGAGCATTGTGATGACAAGGGCCATGGAGCATTGTGATGACATGGTCATGGAACATTTTGATGACAAGAATTCTGGAGCATTGTGATGACACGGTCATGGAACATTGTGATGACAAAAATTATGGAGCATTGTGATGACACGGTCATGGAACATTGTGATGACAAGAATTATGGAGCATTGTGATGACACGGTCATGGAGCATTGTGATGACACGGTCATGGAACATTGTGATGACAAGAATTCTGGAGCATTATGATGACAACGGACATGGAGCATTGTGATGACACGGTCATGGAACATTGTGATGACAAGAATTCTGGAGCATTGTGATGACAAGGGCCATGGTGCATTGTGATGACACGGTCATGGAACATTGTGATGACAAGCAATCTGGAGCATTGTGATGACCAGGGCCATGGAGCATTGTGATGACACGGTCATGGAACATTGTGATGACAATAATTCTGGAGCATTGTGATGACAAGAATTCTGGAGCATTGTGATGACAAGAATTCTGGAGCATTGTGATGACACGGTCATGGAACATTGTGATGACAAAAATTATGGAGCATTGTGATGACACGGTCATGGAACATTGTGATGAAAAGAATTTTGGAGCATTGTGATGACAACGGCCATGGAGCATTGTGATGAAATGGTCATGGAACATTGTGATGACAAGAATTCTGGAGCATTATGATGACAACCGCCATGGAGCATTGTGATGACACGGTCATGGAACATTGTGATGACAAGAATTCTGGAGCATTGTGATGACAAGGGCCATGGTGCATTGTGATGACACGGTCATGGAACTTTGTGATGACAAGCAATCTGGAGCATTGTGATGACCAGGGCCATGGAGCATTGTGATGACATGGTCATGGAACATTGTGATGACAAGAATTCTGGAGCATTGTGATGACAAGAATTCTGGAGCATTGTGATGACACGGTCATGGAACATTGTGATGACAAGAAATATGGAGCATTGTGATGACAAGGGCCATGGAGCATTGTGATGACACGGTCATGGAATATAGTGATGACAAGAATTCTGGAGCATTGTTATGACAAGGGCCATGGAGCATTGTGATGAAACGGTCATGGAACATTGTGATGACAAGAATTCTGGAGCATTGTGATGACAAGGGCCATGGTGCATTGTGATGACACGGTCATGGAACTGTGTGATGACAAGCAATGTGGAGCATTGTGGTGACCAGGGCCATGGAGCATTGTGATGACACGGTCATGGATCATTGTGAAGACAAGAATTCTGGAGCATTGTCATGACAAGAATTCTGGAGCATTGTGATAACACGGTCATGGAACATTGTGATGACAAGAAATATGGAGCATTGTGATGACAAGGGCCATGGAGCATTGTGATGACATGGTCATGGAACATTTTGATGACAAGAATTCTGGAGCATTGTGATGACACGGTCATGGAACATTGTGATGACAAAAATTATGGAGCATTGTGATGACACGGTCATGGAACATTGTGATGACAACAATTATGGAGCATTGTAATGACACGGTCATGGAACATTGTGATGACAAAAATTATAGAGCATTGTGATGACACGGTCATGGAACATTGTGATGACAAGAATTATGGAGCACTGTGATGACACGGTCATGGAACATTGTGATGACAAGAATTCTGGAGCATTGTGATGACAAGAATTCTTGAGCATTGTGATAACACGGTCATGGAACATTGTGATGACAAGAAATATGGAGCATTGTGATGACAAGGGCCATGGAGCATTGTGATGACATGGTCATGGAACATTTTGATGACAAGAATTCTGGAGCATTGTGATGACACGGTCATGGAACATTGTGATGACAAAAATTATGGAGCATTGTGATGACACGGTCATGGAACATTGTGATGACAAGAATTATGGAGCATTGTGATGACACGGTCATGGAACATTGTGATGACAAAAATTATAGAGCATTGTGATGACACGGTCATGGAACATTGTGATGACAAGAATTATGGAGCACTGTGATGACACGGTCATGGAACATTGTGATGACAAGAATTCTGGAGCATTGTGATAACAAGGGCCATGGAGCATTGTGATGACACAGTCATGGAACATTGTGATGACAATAATTCTGGAGCATTGTGATGACAAGGGCCATGGTGCATTGTGATGACATGGTCATGGAACTTTGTGATGACAAGCAATCTGGAGCATTGTGATGACCAGGGCCATGGAGCATTGTGATGACACGGTAATGGAACATTGTGATGACAAGAATTCTGGAGCATTGTGATGACAAGAATTCTGGAGCATTGTGATGACAACGGCCATGGAGCATTGTGATGACACGGTCATGGAACATTGTGATGACAAGAATTCTGGAGCATTATGATGACAAGGGCCATGGAGCATTGTGATGACACGGTCATGGAACATTGTGATGACAAGAATTCTGGAGCATTGTGATGACAAGGGCCATGGTGCATTGTGATGACACGGTCATGGAACTTTGTGATGACAAAAATTCTGGAGCATTGTGATGACAAGGGCCATGGAGCATTGTGATGACACTGTCATGGAACATTGTAATGAAAAGAAATCTGGAGCATTGTGAAGACAAGGGCCATAGAGCATTGTGATGACACGGTCATGGAACATTTTGATGACAAGAATTCTGGAGCATTGTGATGACAAAGGCCATGGAGAATTGTGATGACATGGTCATGGAACTTTGTGATGATAAGAATTCTGGAGCATTGTGATGACAAGCGTCATGGAGCATTGTGATGACAAGAATTCTGGAGCATTGTGATGACAAGAATTCTGGAGCATTGTGATGACACGGTCATGGAACATTGTGCTGACAAGCAATATGGAGCATTGTGATGACAAGGGCCATGTAGCATTGTGATGACATGGTCATGGAACACTGTGATGACAAGAATTCTGGAGCATTGTGATGACAAGGGCCATGGAGCATTGTGATGACACGGTCATGGAACATTGTGATGACAAGAATTCTGGAGCATTGTGATGACAAGGGCCATGGAGCATTGTGATGACACGGTCATGGAACATTGTGATGACAATAATTCTGGAGCATTGTGATGACAGGAATTCTGGAGCATTGTGATGACAAGAATTCTGGAGCATTGTGATGACACGGTCATGGAACATTGTGATGACAAGAATTATGGAGCATTGTGATGACACGGTCATGGAACATTGTGATGACAAAAATTATGGAGCATTGTGATGACACGGTCATGGAACATTGTGATGACAAAAATTCTGGAGCATTGTGATGACAAGAATTCTTGAGCATTGTGATAACACGGTCATGGAACATTGTGATGACAAGAAATATGGAGCATTGTGATGACAAGGGCCATGGAGCATTGTGATGACATGGTCATGGAACATTTTGATGACAAGAATTCTGGAGCATTGTGATGACACGGTCATGGAACATTGTGATGACAAAAATTATGGAGCATTGTGATGACACGGTCATGGAACATTGTGATGACAAGAATTATGGAGCATTGTGATGACACGGTCATGGAGCATTGTGATGACACGGTCATGGAACATTGTGATGACAAGAATTCTGGAGCATTATGATGACAACGGACATGGAGCATTGTGATGACACGGTCATGGAACATTGTGATGACAAGAATTCTGGAGCATTGTGATGACAAGGGCCATGGTGCATTGTGATGACACGGTCATGGAACATTGTGATGACAAGCAATCTGGAGCATTGTGATGACCAGGGCCATGGAGCATTGTGATGACACGGTCATGGAACATTGTGAAGACAAGAATTCTGGAGCATTGTGATGACAAGAATTCTGGAGCATTGTGATAACACGGTCATGGAACATTGTGATGACAAGAAATATGGAGCATTGTGATGACAAGGGCCATGGAGCATTGTGATGACATGGTCATGGAACATTGTGATGACAAAAATTATGGAGCATTGTGATGACACGGTCATGGAACATTGTGATGACAAGAATTCTGGAGCATTGTGATGACACGGTCATGGAACATTGTGATGACAAAAATTATGGAGCATTGTGATGACACGGTCATGGAACATTGTGATGACAAGAATTATGGAGCATTGTGATGACACGGTCATGGAACATTGTGATGACAAAAATTATAGAGCATTGTGATGACACGGTCATGGAACATTGTGATGACAAGAATTCTGGAGAACTGTGATGACACGGTCATGGAACACTGTGATGACAAGAATTCTGGAGCATTGTGATGACAAGGGCCATGGAGCATTGTGATGACACGGTCATGGAACATTGTGATGACAAGAATTCTGGAGCATTGTGATGACCAGGGCCATGGAGCATTGTGATGACACGGTCATGGAACATTGTGATGACAATAATTCTGGAGCATTGTGATGAAAAGAATTCTGGAGCATTGTGATGACAAGGGCCATGGAGCATTGTGATGACACGGTCATGGAACATTGTGATGACAAGAATTCTGGAGCATTGTGATGACAAGAATTCTGGAGCATTGTGATGACAAGAATTCTGGAGCATTGTGATGACACGGTCATGGAACATTGTGATGACAAGAATTATGGAGCATTGTGATGACACGGTCATGGAACATTGTGATGACAAAAATTATGGAGCATTGTGATGACACGGTCATGGAACATTGTGATGACAAGAATTATGGAGCATTGTGATGACACGGTCATGGAACATTGTGATGACAAGAGTTAAGGAGCATTGTGATGACAAGGGCCATGGAGCATTGTGATGACACGGTCATGGAACATTGTGATGACAAGAATTTTGGAGCATTGTGATGACAACGGCCATGGAGCATTGTGATGACATGGTCATGGAACATTGTGATGACAAGAATTCTGGAGCATTATGATGACAACCGCCATGGAGCATTGTGATGACACGGTCATGGAACATTGTGCTGACAAGCAATATGGAGCATTGTGATGACAAGGGCCATGGAGCATTGTGATGACATGGTCATGGAACACTGTGATGACAAGAATTCTGGAGCATTGTGATGACAAGGGCCATGGAGCATTGTGATGACACGGTCATGGAACATTGTGATGACAATAATTCTGGAGCATTGTGATGACAGGAATTCTGGAGCATTGTGATGACAAGAATTCTGGAGCATTGTGATGACACGGTCATGGAACATTGTGATGACAAGAATTATGGAGCATTGTGATGACACGGTCATGGAACATTGTGATGACAAAAATTATGGAGCATTGTGATGACACGGTCATGGAACATTGTGATGACAAAAATTCTGGAGCATTGTGATGACAAGAATTCTTGAGCATTGTGATAACACGGTCATGGAACATTGTGATGACAAGAAATATGGAGCATTGTGATGACAAGGGCCATGGAGCATTGTGATGACATGGTCATGGAACATTTTGATGACAAGAATTCTGGAGCATTGTGATGACACGGTCATGGAACATTGTGATGACAAAAATTATGGAGCATTGTGATGACACGGTCATGGAACATTGTGATGACAAGAATTATGGAGCATTGTGATGACACGGTGATGGAGCATTGTGATGACACGGTCATGGAACATTGTGATGACAAGAATTCTGGAGCATTATGATGACAACGGACATGGAGCATTGTGATGACACGGTCATGGAACATTGTGATGACAAGAATTCTGGAGCATTGTGATGACAAGGGCCATGGTGCATTGTGATGACACGGTCATGGAACATTGTGATGACAAGCAATCTGGAGCATTGTGATGACCAGGGCCATGGAGCATTGTGATGACACGGTCATGGAACATTGTGAAGACAAGAATTCTGGAGCATTGTGATGACAAGAATTCTGGAGCATTGTGATAACACGGTCATGGAACATTGTGATGACAAGAAATATGGAGCATTGTGATGACAAGGACCATGGAGCATTGTGATGACATGGTCATGGAACATTGTGATGAAAAGAATTATGGAGCATTGTGATGACACGGTCATGGAACATTGTGATGACAAGATTTCTGGAGCATTATGATGACAAGGGCCATGGAGCATTGTGATGACACGGTCATGGAACATTGTGATGACAAGAATTCTGGAGCATTGTGATGACAAGGGCCATGGTGCATTGTGATGACACGGTCATGGAACTTTGTGATGACAAAAATTCTGGAGCATTGTGATGACAAGGGCCATGGAGCATTGTGATGACACGGTCATTGTAATGAAAAGAAATCTGGAGCATTGTGATGACAAGGGCCATAGAGCATTGTGATGACACGGTCATGGAACATTTTGATGACAGGAATTCTGGAGCATTGTGATGACAAGGGCCATGGAGAATTGTGATGACATGGTCATGGAACATTGTGATGATAAGGATTCTGGAGCATTGTGATGACAAGTGTCATGGAGCATTGTAATGAAACTTTTCATTGTGCACCGTGATGACAAGGGGGATGGAGTATTGTGATGAAACTGGTCCTGGAGCATTGTGATAACAAAAGCCATTGAGCATTGTGATGACAGGCATCATGGAGCATTGTGAACAAAGGGGTCATGGGGAATTGTAATGACAATAGAGAAATGGGATGAAAATGGTCAGCAAGCAAAGTGATTAAAGTGGTCATTTAGAATTGTCATGAAAAACTATATAGAGCATTGTGATGAAAAAGGTCATGGAGAACTGTGATGACTAGGGTCATGTAGCATTGTGATGACACGGTCATGGAACATTGGGATGACAAGAATTATGGAGCATTGTGATGACACGGTCATGGAATATTGTGATGACAAGAATTCTGGAGCATTGTGATGACAAGGGCCAAGGAGAATTGTGATGATATGGTCATGGAACATTGTGATGACAAGAATTCTGGAGCATTGTGATGACAAGGGCCATGGAGCATTGTGATGACACGGTGATGGAATATTGTGATGACAATAATTCTGGAGCATTGTTATGACAAGGGCCATGGAGCATTGTGATGACAAGAATTCTGGAGCATTGTGATGACACGGTCATGGAACATTGTGATGACAAAAATTATGGAGCATTGTGATGACACGGACATGGAACATTGTGATGACAAGAATTATGGAGCATTGTGATGACACGGTCATGGAACATTGTGATGACAAAAATTATAGAGCATTGTGATGACACGGTCATGGAACATTGTGATGACAAGAATTATGGAGCACTGTGATGACACGGTCATGGAACATTGTGATGACAAGAATTCTGGAGCATTGTGATGACAAGGGCCATGGAGCATTGTGATGACACGGTCATGGAACATTGTGATGACAAGAATTCTGGAGCACTGTGATGACAAGGGCCATGGAGCATTGTGATGACACGGTCATGGAACATTGTGATGACAATAATTCTGGAGCATTGTGATGACAAGGGCCATGGTGCATTGTGATGACACGGTCATGGAACTTTGTGATGACAAGCAATCTGGAGCATTGTGATGACCAGGGCCATGGAGCATTGTGATGACACGGTCATGGAACATTGTGATGACAAGAATTCTGGAGCATTGTGATGACAAGAATTCTGGAGCATTGTGATGACACGGTCATGGAACATTGTGCTGACAAGCAATACGGAGCATTGTGATGACAAGGGCCATGGAGCATTGTGATGACATGGTCATGGAACATTGTGATGACAAGAATTCTGGAGCATTGTGATGACACGGTCATGGAACATTGTGATGACAAAAATTATGGAGCATTGTGATGACACGGTCATGGAACATTGTGATGACAAGAATTATGGAGCTTTGTGATGACACGGTCATGGAACATTGTGATGACAAGAATTCTGGAGCATTGTGATGACAAGGGCCATGGAGCATTGTGATGACACGGTCATTGAACATTGTGATGACAAGAATTATGGAGCATTGTGATGACACGGTGATGGAACATTGTGATGACAAGAATTAAGGAGCATTGTGATGACAAGGGCCATGGAGCATTGTGATGACACGGTCATGGAACATTGTGATGACAAGAATTTTGGAGCATTGTGATGACAACGGCCATGGAGCATTGTGATGACACGGTCATGGAACATTGTGATGACAAGAATTCTGGAGCATTATGATGACAAAGGCCATGGAGCATTGTGATGACACGGTCATGGAACATTGTGATGACAAGAATTCTGGAGCATTGTGATGACAAGGGCCATGGTGCATTGTGATGACATGGTCATGGAACTTTGTGATGACAAGCAATCTGGAGCATTGTGATGACCAGTGCCATGGAACATTGTGATGACACGGTCATGGAACATTGTGATGACAAGAATTCTGGAGCATTGTGATGACAAGAATTCTGGAGCATTGTGATGACACGGTCATGGAACATTGTGATGATAAGAAATATGGAGCATTGTGATGACATGGTCATGGAACCTTGTGATGACAAGAATTATGGAGCATTGTGATGACACGGTCATGGAACATTGTGATGACAAGAATTCTGGAGCATTGTGATGACACGTTCATGGAACATTGTGATGACAAAAATTATGGAGCATTGTGATGACACGGTCATGGAACATTGTGATGACAAGAATTATGGAGCATTGTGATGACACGGTCATGGCACATTGTGATGACAAGAATTCTGGAGCATTGTGATGACAAGGGCCATGGAGCATTGTGATGACACGGTCATGGAACATTGTGATGACAAGAATTCTGGAGCATTGTGATGACAAGAATTCTGGAGCATTGTGATGACAAGGGCCATGGAGCATTGTGATGACACGGTCATGGAACATTGTGATGACAAGAATTTTGGAGCATTGTGATGACAACGGCCATGGAGCATTGTGATGACACGGTCATGGAACATTGTGATGACAAGAATTCTGGAGCATTATGATGACAAGGGCCATGGAGCATTGTGATGACACGGTCATGGAACATTGTGATGACAAGAATTCTGGAGCATTGTGATGACAAGGGCCATGGTGCACTGTGATGACACGGTCATGGAACTTTGTGATGACAAAAATTCTGGAGCATTGTGATGACAAGGGCCATGGAGCATTGTGATGACACGGTCATTGTAATGAAAAGAAATCTGGAGCATTGTGATGACAAGGGCCATAGAGCATTGTGATGACACGGTCATGGAACATTTTGATGACAGGAATTCTGGAGCATTGTGATGACAAGGGCCATGGAGAATTGTGATGACATGGTCATGGAACATTGTGATGATAAGAATTCTGGAGCATTGTGATGACAAGTGTCATGGAGCATTGTAATGAAACTTTTCATTGTGCACCATGATGACAAGGGGGATGGAGTATTGTGATGAAACTGGTCCTGGAGCATTGTGATAACAAAAGCCATTGAGCATTGTGATGACAGGCATCATGGAGCATTGTGAAGAAAGGGGTCATGGGTAATTGTAATGACAATAGAGAAATGTGATGAAAATGGTCAGCAAGCAAATTGATTAAAGTGGTCATTTAGAATTGTCATGAAAAACTATATAGAGCATTGTGATGAAAAAGGTCATGGAGAACTGTGATGACTAGGGTCATGTAGCATTGTGATGACACGGTCATGGAACATTGGGATGACAAGAATTATGGAGCATTGTGATGACACGGTCATGGAACGTTGTGATTACAAGAACTCTGGAGCATTGTGATGACAAGGGCCATGGAGCATTGTGATGACACGGTCATGGAACATTGTGATGACAAGAATTATGGAGCACTGTGATGACACGGTCATGGAACATTGTGATGACAAGAATTCTGGAGCATTGTGATGACAAGGGCCATGGAGCATTGTGATGACACGGTCATGGAACATTGTGATGACAAGAATTCTGGAGCATTGTGATGACAAGGGCCATGGAGCATTGTGATGACACGGTCATGGAACATTGTGATGACAATAATTCTGGAGCATTGTGATGACAAGGGCCATGGTGCATTGTGATGACACGGTCATGGAACTTTGTGATGACAAGCAATCTCGAGCATTGTGATGACCAGGGCCATGGAGCATTGTGATGACACGGTCATGGAACATTGTGATGACAAGAATTCTGGAGCATTGTGATGACAAGAATTCTGGAGCATTGTGATGACACGGTCATGGAACATTGTGCTGACAAGCAATATGGAGCATTGTGATGACAAGGGCCATGGAGCATTGTGATGACATGGTCATGGAACATTGTGATGACAAGAATTCGGGAGCATTGTGATGACACGGTCATGGAACATTGTGATGACAAAAATTATGGAGCATTGTGATGACACGGTCATGGAACATTGTGATGACAAGAATTATGGAGCATTGTGATGACACGGTCATGGAACATTGTGATGACAAGAATTCTGGAGCATTGTGATGACAAGGGCCATGGAGCATTGTGATGACACGGTCATGGAACTTTGTGATGACAAGCAATCTGGAGCATTGTGATGACAAGGGCCATGGAACATTGTGATGACAAGAATTCTGGAGCATTGTGATGACACGGTCATGGAACATTGTGCTGACAAGCAATATGGAGCATTGTGATGACAAGGGCCATGGAGCATTGTGATGACATGGTCATGGAACATTTTGATGACAAGAATTCTGGAGCATTGTGATGACACGGTCATGGAACATTGTGATGACAAAAATTATGGAGCATTGTGATGACACAGTCATGGAACATTGTGATGACAAGAATTATGGAGCATTGTGATGACACGGTCATGGAACATTGTGATGACAAGAATTCTGGAGCATTGTGATGACAAGGGCCATGGTGCATTGTGATGACACGGTCATGGAACTTTGTGATGACAAGCAATCTGGAGCATTGTGATGACAAGGGCCATGGTGCATTGTGATGACACGGTCATGGAACATTGTGATGACAAGAATTCTGGAGCATTGTGATGACAAGGGCCATGGAGCATTGTGATGACATGGTCATGGAACTTTGTGATGACAAGAATTATGGAGCATTGTGATGACACGGTCATGGAACATTGTGATGACAAGAATTAAGGAACATTGTGATGACAAGGGCCATGGAGCATTGTGATGACACGGTCATGGAACATTGTGATGACAATAATTCTGGAGCATTGTGATGACAAGGGCCATGGAGCATTGTGATGACATGGTCATGGAACATTGTGATGACAAGAATTCTGGAGCATTGTGATGACACGGTCATGGAACATTGTGATGACAAAAATTATGGAGCATTGTGATGACACGGTCATGGAACATTGTGATGACAAGAATTATGGAGCATTGTGATGACACGGTCATGGAACATTGTGATGACAAGAATTCTGGAGCATTGGGATGACAAGGGCCATGGAGCATTGTGATGACATGGTCATGGAACATTGTGATGACAAGAATTCTGGAGCATTGTGATGACAAGGGCCATGGAGCATTGTGATGACACGGTCATGGAACATTGTGATGACAATAATTCTGGAGCATTGTGATGACAAGGGCCA
Source organism: Balaenoptera acutorostrata (assembly GCF_949987535.1). Lineage (NCBI taxonomy): Eukaryota > Metazoa > Chordata > Mammalia > Artiodactyla > Balaenopteridae > Balaenoptera > Balaenoptera acutorostrata. Next base: position 76,972 of record NW_026646395.1, read on the forward strand.
TGGTGCATTGTGATGACACGGTCAGGGAACTTTGTGATGACAAGCAATTTGGAGCATTGTGATGACAAGGGCCATGGAGCATTGTGATGACATGGTCATGGAACATTGTGATGACAAGAATTCTGGAGCATTGTGATGACACCGTCATGGATCATTGTGATGACAAGAATTCTGGAGCATTGTGATGACAAGGGCCATGGAGCATTGTGATGACACGGTCATGGAACATTGTGATGACAAGAATTTTGGAGCATTGTGATGAAAAGGGCCATGGAGCATTGTGATGACATGGTCATGGAATATTGTGATGACAAGAATTCTGGAGCATTATTATGACAAGGGCCATGGAGCATTGTGATGACACGGTCATGGAACATTGTGATGACAAGAATTCTGGAGCATTGTGATGACAAGGGCCATGGGGCATTGTGATGACACGGTCATGGAACTTTGTGATGACAAAAATTCTGGAGCATTGTGATGACAAGGGCCATGGAGCATTGTGATGACATGGTCATGGAACATTGTAATGAAAAAAAATCTGGAGCATTGTGATGACAAGGGCCATAGAGCATTGTGATGACACGCTCATGGAACATTTTGATGACAAGAATTCTGGAGCATTGTGATGACAAGGGCCATGGAGAATTGTGATGACATGGTCATGGAACATTGTGATGATAAGAATTCTGGAGCATTGTGATGACAAGTGTCATGGAGCATTGTAATGAAACTTTTCATTGTGCACCGTGATGACAAGGGGGATGGAGTATTGTGATGAAACTGGTCCTGGAGCATTGTGAAAACAAAAGCCATTGAGCATTGTGATGACAGGCATCATGGAGCAATGTGAAAAAAGGGGTCATGGTGAATTGTAATGACAATAGAGAAATGTGATGAAAATGGTCAGCAAGCAAAGTGATTAAAGTGGTCATTTAGAATTGTCATGAAAAACTATATAGAGCATTGTGATGAAAAAGGTCATGGAGAACTGTGATGACTAGGGTCATGTAGCATTGTGATGACACGGTCATGGAACATTGGGATGACAACAATTCTGGAGGACTGTGATGACACGGTCATGGAACATTGTGATGACAAGAATTCTGGAGCATTGTGATGACAAGGGCCATGGAGCATTGTGATGACATGGTCATGGAACATTGTGATGACAAGAATTCTGGAGCATTGTGATGACAAGGGCCATGGAGCATTGTGATGACACGGTCATGGAACATTGTGATGACAATAATTCTGGAGCATTGTGATGAGAAGGGCCATGGTGCATTGTGATGACACGGTCATGGAACTTTGTGATGACAAGCAATCTGGAGCATTGTGATGACCAGGGCCATGGAGCATTGTGATGACACGGTCATGGAACATTGTGATGACAAGAATTATGGAGCATTGTGATGACACGGTCATGGAACATTGTGATGACAAGAATTCTGGAGCATTGTGATGACAAGGGCCATGGAGCATTGTGATGACACGGTCATGGAACATTGTGATGACAAGAATTATGGAGCATTGTGATGACACGGTCATGGAACATTGTGATGACAAGAATTAAGGAGCATTGTGATGACAAGGGCCATGGAGCATTGTGATGACACGGTCATGGAACATTGTGATGACAAGAATTTTGGAGCATTGTGATGACAATGGCCATGGAGCATTGTGATGACACGGTCATGGAACATTTTGATGACAAGAATTCTGGAGCATTATGATGACAACGGCCATGGAGCATTGTGATGACACGGTCATGGAATATTGTGATGACAAGAATTCTGGAGCATTGTGATGACAAGGGCCATGGTGCATTGTGATGACACGGTCATGGAACTTTGTGATGACAAGCAATCTGGAGCATTTTGATGACAAGGGCCATGGAGCATTGTGATGACATGGTCATGGAACATTTTGATGACAAGAATTCTGGAGCATTGTGATGACACGGTCATGGAACATTGTGATGACAAAAATTATGGAGCATTGTGATGACACGGTCATGGAACATTGTGATGACAAGAATTATGGAGCATTGTGATGACACGGTCATGGAACATTGTGATGACAAAAATTATAGAGCATTGTGATGACACGGTCATGGAACATTGTGATGACAAGAATTCTGGAGCACTGTGATGACACGGTCATGGAACACTGTGATGACAAGAATTCTGGAGCATTGTGATGACAAGGGCCATGGAGCATTGTGATGACACGGTCATGGAACATTGTGATGACAATAATTCTGGAGCATTGTGATGACAAGAATTCTGGAGCATTGTGATGACAAGAATTCTGGAGCATTGTGATGACCAGGGCCATGGAGCATTGTGATGACACGGTCATGGAACATTGTGATGACAAGAATTCTGGAGCATTGTGATGACAAGAATTCTGGAGCATTGTGATGACACGGTCATGGAACATTGTGATGACAAGAAATATGGAGCATTGTGATGACAAGGGCCATGGAGCATTGTGATGACACGGTCATGGAATATTGTGATGACAAGAATTCTGGAGCATTGTTATGACAAGGGCCATGGAGCATTGTGATGACACGGTCATGGAACATTGTGATGACAAGTATTCTGGAGCATTGTGATGACAAGGGCCATGGTGCATTGTGATGACACGGTCATGGAACTGTGTGATGACAAGCAATCTGGAGCATTGTGGTGACCAGGGCCATGGAGCATTGTGATGACACGGTCATGGATCATTGTGAAGACAAGAATTCTGGAGCATTGTCATGACAAGAATTCTGGAGCATTGTGATAACACGGTCATGGAACATTGTGATGACAAGAAATATGGAGCATTGTGATGACAAGGGCCATGGAGCATTGTGATGACATGGTCATGGAACATTTTGATGACAAGAATTCTGGAGCATTGTGATGACACGGTCATGGAACATTGTGATGACAAAAATTATGGAGCATTGTGATGACACGGTCATGGAACATTGTGATGACAAGAATTATGGAGCATTGTAATGACACGGTCATGGAACATTGTGATGACAAAAATTATAGAGCATTGTGATGACACGGTCATGGAACATTGTGATGACAAGAATTATGGAGCACTGTGATGACACGGTCATGGAACATTGTGATGACAAGAATTCTGGAGCATTGTGATGACAAGAATTCTTGAGCATTGTGATAACACGGTCATGGAACATTGTGATGACAAGAAATATGGAGCATTGTGATGACAAGGGCCATGGAGCATTGTGATGACATGGTCATGGAACATTTTGATGACAAGAATTCTGGAGCATTGTGAAGACACGGTCATGGAACATTGTGATGACAAAAATTATGGAGCATTGTGATGACATGGTCATGGAACATTGTGATGACAAGAATTCTGGAGCATTGTGATGACACGGTCATGGAACATTGTGATGACAAAAATTATAGAGCATTGTGATGAAACGGTCATGGAACATTGTGATGACAAGAATTATGGGGCACTGTGATGACACGGTCATGGAACATTGTGATGACAAGAATTCTGGAGCATTGTGATGACAAGGGCCATGGAGCATTGTGATGACACCGTCATGGAACATTGTGATGACAAGAATTCTGGAGCATTGTGATGACAAGAATTCTGGAGCATTGTGATGACACGGTCATGGAACATTGTGATGAAAAGAAATCTGGAGCATTGTGAAGACAAGGGCCATAGAGCATTGTGATGACACGGTCATGGAACATTTTGATGACAAGAATTCTGGAGCATTGTGATGACAAGGGCCATGGAGAATTGTGATGACATGGTCATGGAACTTTGTGATGATAAGAATTCTGGAGCATTGTGATGACAAGCGTCATGGAGCATTGTGATGACAAGAATTCTGGAGCATTGTGATGACAAGAATTCTGGAGCATTGTGATGACACGGTCATGGAACATTGTGCTGACAAGCAATATGGAGCATTGTGATGACAAGGGCCATGGAGCATTGTGATGACATGGTCATGGAACACTGTGATGACAAGAATTCTGGAGCATTGTGATGACAAGGGCCATGGAGCATTGTGATGACACGGTCATGGAACATTGTGATGACAAGAATTCTGGAGCATTGTGATGACAAGGGCCATGGAGCATTGTGATGACACGGTCATGGAACATTGTGATGACAATAATTCTGGAGCATTGTGATGACAGGAATTCTGGAGCATTGTGATGACAAGAATTCTGGAGCATTGTGATGACACGGTCATGGAACATTGTGATGACAAGAATTATGGAGCATTGTGATGACACGGTCATGGAACATTGTGATGACAAAAATTATGGAGCATTGTGATGACACGGTCATGGAACATTGTGATGACAAAAATTCTGGAGCATTGTGATGACAAGAATTCTTGAGCATTGTGATAACACGGTCATGGAACATTGTGATGACAAGAAATATGGAGCATTGTGATGACAAGGGCCATGGAGCATTGTGATGACATGGTCATGGAACATTTTGATGACAAGAATTCTGGAGCATTGTGATGACACGGTCATGGAACATTGTGATGACAAAAATTATGGAGCATTGTGATGACACGGTCATGGAACATTGTGATGACAAGAATTATGGAGCATTGTGATGACACGGTGATGGAGCATTGTGATGACACTGTCATGGAACATTGTGATGACAAGAATTCTGGAGCATTATGATGACAACGGACATGGAGCATTGTGATGACACGGTCATGGAACATTGTGATGACAAGAATTCTGGAGCATTGTGATGACAAGGGCCATGGTGCATTGTGATGACACGGTCATGGAACATTGTGATGACAAGCAATCTGGAGCATTGTGATGACCAGGGCCATGGAGCATTGTGATGACACGGTCATGGAACATTGTGAAGACAAGAATTCTGGAGCATTGTGATGACAAGAATTCTGGAGCATTGTGATAACACGGTCATGGAACATTGTGATGACAAGAAATATGGAGCATTGTGATGACAAGGGCCATGGAGCATTGTGATGACATGGTCATGGAACATTGTGATGAAAAGAATTATGGAGCATTGTGATGACACGGTCATGGAACATTGTGATGACAAGAATTCTGGAGCATTATGATGACAAGGGCCATGGAGCATTGTGATGACACGGTCATGGAACATTGTGATGACAAGAATTCTGGAGCATTGTGATGACAAGGGCCATGGTGCATTGTGATGACACGGTCATGGAACACTGTGATGACAAGAATTCTGGAGCATTGTGATGACAAGGGCCATGGAGCATTGTGATGACACGGTCATGGAACATTGTGATGACAATAATTCTGGAGCATTGTGATGACAGGAATTCTGGAGCATTGTGATGACAAAATTCTGGAGCATTGTGATGACACGGTCATGGAACATTGTGATGACAAGAATTATGGAGCATTGTGATGACACGGTCATGGAACATTGTGATGACAAAAATTATGGAGCATTGTGATGACACGGTCATGGAACATTGTGATGACAAAAATTCTGGAGCATTGTGATGACAAGAATTCTTGAGCATTGTGATAACACGGTCATGGAACATTGTGATGACAAGAAATATGGAGCATTGTGATGACAAGGGCCATGGAGCATTGTGATGATATGGTCATGGAACATTTTGATGACAAGAATTCTGGAGCATTGTGATGACACGGTCATGGAACATTGTGATGACAAAAATTATGGAGCATTGTGATGACACGGTCATGGAACATTGTGATGACAAGAATTATGGAGCATTGTGATGACACGGTCATGGAGCATTGTGATGACAAGAATTATGGAGCATTGTGATGACACGGTCATGGAACATTGTGATGACAAGAGTTAAGGAGCATTGTGATGACAAGGGCCATGGAGCATTGTGATGACACGGTCATGGAACATTGTGATGACAAGAATTTTGGAGCATTGTGATGACAACGGCCATGGAGCATTGTGATGACATGGTCATGGAACATTGTGATGACAAGAATTCTGGAGCATTATGATGACAACCGCCATGGAGCATTGTGATGACACGGTCATGGAACATTGTGCTGACAAGCAATATGGAGCATTGTGATGACAAGGGCCATGGAGCATTGTGATGACATGGTCATGGAACACTGTGATGACAAGAATTCTGGAGCATTGTGATGACAAGGGCCATGGAGCATTGTGATGACACGGTCATGGAACATTGTGATGACAATAATTCTGGAGCATTGTGATGACAGGAATTCTGGAGCATTGTGATGACAAGAATTCTGGAGCATTGTGATGACACGGTCATGGAACATTGTGATGACAAGAATTATGGAGCATTGTGATGACACGGTCATGGAACATTGTGATGACAAAAATTATGGAGCATTGTGATGACACGGTCATGGAACATTGTGATGACAAAAATTCTGGAGCATTGTGATGACAAGAATTCTTGAGCATTGTGATAACACGGTCATGGAACATTGTGATGACAAGAAATATGGAGCATTGTGATGACAAGGGCCATGGAGCATTGTGATGACATGGTCATGGAACATTTTGATGACAAGAATTCTGGAGCATTGTGATGACACGGTCATGGAACATTGTGATGACAAAAATTATGGAGCATTGTGATGACACGGTCATGGAACATTGTGATGACAAGAATTATGGAGCATTGTGATGACACGGTGATGGAGCATTGTGATGACACGGTCATGGAACATTGTGATGACAAGAATTCTGGAGCATTATGATGACAACGGACATGGAGCATTGTGATGACACGGTCATGGAACATTGTGATGACAAGAATTCTGGAGCATTGTGATGACAAGGGCCATGGTGCATTGTGATGACATGGTCATGGAACATTGTGATGACAAGCAATCTGGAGCATTGTGATGACCAGGGCCATGGAGCATTGTGATGACACGGTCATGGAACATTGTGAAGACAAGAATTCTGGAGCATTGTGATGACAAGAATTCTGGAGCATTGTGATAACACGGTCATGGAACATTGTGATGACAAGAAATATGGAGCATTGTGATGACAAGGGCCATGGAGCATTGTGATGACATGGTCATGGAACATTGTGATGAAAAGAATTATGGAGCATTGTGATGACACGGTCATGGAACATTGTGATGACAAGAATTCTGGAGCATTATGATGACAAGGGCCATGGAGCATTGTGATGACACGGTCATGGAACATTGTGATGACAAGAATTCTGGAGCATTGTGATGACAAGGGCCATGGTGCATTGTGATGACACGGTCATGGAACTTTGTGATGACAAAAATTCTGGAGCATTGTGATGACAAGGGCCATGGAGCATTGTGATGACACGGTCATTGTAATGAAAAGAAATCTGGAGCATTGTGATGACAAGGGCCATAGAGCATTGTGATGACACGGTCATGGAACATTTTGATGACAGGAATTCTGGAGCATTGTGATGACAAGGGCCATGGAGAATTGTGATGACATGGTCATGGAACATTGTGATGATAAGGATTCTGGAGCATTGTGATGACAAGTGTCATGGAGCATTGTAATGAAACTTTTCATTGTGCACCGTGATGACAAGGGGGATGGAGTATTGTGATGAAACTGGTCCTGGAGCATTGTGATAACAAAAGCCATTGAGCATTGTGATGACAGGCATCATGGAGCATTGTGAACAAAGGGGTCATGGGGAATTGTAATGACAATAGAGAAATGGGATGAAAATGGTCAGCAAGCAAAGTGATTAAAGTGGTCATTTAGAATTGTCATGAAAAACTATATAGAGCATTGTGATGAAAAAGGTCATGGAGAACTGTGATGACTAGGGTCATGTAGCATTGTGATGACACGGTCATGGAACATTGGGATGACAAGAATTATGGAGCATTGTGATGACACGGTCATGGAATATTGTGATGACAAGAATTCTGGAGCATTGTGATGACAAGGGCCAAGGAGAATTGTGATGATATGGTCATGGAACATTGTGATGACAAGAATTCTGGAGCATTGTGATGACAAGGGCCATGGAGCATTGTGATGACACGGTGATGGAATATTGTGATGACAAGAATTCTGGAGCATTGTTATGACAAGGGCCATGGAGCATTGTGATGACAAGAATTCTGGAGCATTGTGATGACACGGTCATGGAACATTGTGATGACAAAAATTATGGAGCATTGTGATGACACGGACATGGAACATTGTGATGACAAGAATTATGGAGCATTGTGATGACACGGTCATGGAACATTGTGATGACAAAAATTATAGAGCATTGTGATGACACGGTCATGGAACATTGTGATGACAAGAATTATGGAGCACTGTGATGACACGGTCATGGAACATTGTGATGACAAGAATTCTGGAGCATTGTGATGACAAGGGCCATGGAGCATTGTGATGACACGGTCATGGAACATTGTGATGACAAGAATTCTGGAGCACTGTGATGACAAGGGCCATGGAGCATTGTGATGACACGGTCATGGAACATTGTGATGACAATAATTCTGGAGCATTGTGATGACAAGGGCCATGGTGCATTGTGATGACACGGTCATGGAACTTTGTGATGACAAGCAATCTGGAGCATTGTGATGACCAGGGCCATGGAGCATTGTGATGACACGGTCATGGAACATTGTGATGACAAGAATTCTGGAGCATTGTGATGACAAGAATTCTGGAGCATTGTGATGACACGGTCATGGAACATTGTGCTGACAAGCAATACGGAGCATTGTGATGACAAGGGCCATGGAGCATTGTGATGACATGGTCATGGAACATTGTGATGACAAGAATTCTGGAGCATTGTGATGACACGGTCATGGAACATTGTGATGACAAAAATTATGGAGCATTGTGATGACACGGTCATGGAACATTGTGATGACAAGAATTATGGAGCATTGTGATGACACGGTCATGGAACATTGTGATGACAAGAATTCTGGAGCATTGTGATGACAAGGGCCATGGAGCATTGTGATGACACGGTCATGGAACATTGTGATGACAAGAATTATGGAGCATTGTGATGACACGGTCATGGAACATTGTGATGACAAGAATTAAGGAGCACTGTGATGACAAGGGCCATGGAGCATTGTGATGACACGGTCATGGAACATTGTGATGACAAGAATTTTGGAGCATTGTGATGACAACGGCCATGGAGCATTGTGATGACACGGTCATGGAACATTGTGATGACAAGAATTCTGGAGCATTATGATGACAAAGGCCATGGAGCATTGTGATGACACGGTCATGGAACATTGTGATGACAAGAATTCTGGAGCATTGTGATGACAAGGGCCATGGTGCATTGTGATGACATGGTCATGGAACTTTGTGATGACAAGCAATCTGGAGCATTGTGATGACCAGGGCCATGGAACATTGTGATGACACGGTCATGGAACATTGTGATGACAAGAATTCTGGAGCATTGTGATGACAAGAATTCTGGAGCATTGTGATGACACGGTCATGGAACATTGTGATGATAAGAAATATGGAGCATTGTGATGACATGGTCATGGAACCTTGTGATGACAAGAATTATGGAGCATTGTGATGACACGGTCATGGAACATTGTGATGACAAGAATTCTGGAGCATTGTGATGACACGTTCATGGAACATTGTGATGACAAAAATTATGGAGCATTGTGATGACACGGTCATGGAACATTGTGATGACAAGAATTATGGAGCATTGTGATGACACGGTCATGGCACATTGTGATGACAAGAATTCTGGAGCATTGTGATGACAAGGGCCATGGAGCATTGTGATGACACGGTCATGGAACATTGTGATGACAAGAATTCTGGAGCATTGTGATGACAAGAATTCTGGAGCATTGTGATGACAAGGGCCATGGAGCATTGTGATGACACGGTCATGGAACATTGTGATGACAAGAATTTTGGAGCATTGTGATGACAACGGCCATGGAGCATTGTGATGACACGGTCATGGAACATTGTGATGACAAGAATTCTGGAGCATTATGATGACAAGGGCCATGGAGCATTGTGATGACACGGTCATGGAACATTGTGATGACAAGAATTCTGGAGCATTGTGATGACAAGGGCCATGGTGCACTGTGATGACACGGTCATGGAACTTTGTGATGACAAAAATTCTGGAGCATTGTGATGACAAGGGCCATGGAGCATTGTGATGACACGGTCATTGTAATGAAAAGAAATCTGGAGCATTGTGATGACAAGGGCCATAGAGCATTGTGATGACACGGTCATGGAACATTTTGATGACAGGAATTCTGGAGCATTGTGATGACAAGGGCCATGGAGAATTGTGATGACATGGTCATGGAACATTGTGATGATAAGAATTCTGGAGCATTGTGATGACAAGTGTCATGGAGCATTGTAATGAAACTTTTCATTGTGCACCATGATGACAAGGGGGATGGAGTATTGTGATGAAACTGGTCCTGGAGCATTGTGATAACAAAAGCCATTGAGCATTGTGATGACAGGCATCATGGAGCATTGTGAAGAAAGGGGTCATGGGTAATTGTAATGACAATAGAGAAATGTGATGAAAATGGTCAGCAAGCAAATTGATTAAAGTGGTCATTTAGAATTGTCATGAAAAACTATATAGAGCATTGTGATGAAAAAGGTCATGGAGAACTGTGATGACTAGGGTCATGTAGCATTGTGATGACACGGTCATGGAACATTGGGATGACAAGAATTATGGAGCATTGTGATGACACGGTCATGGAACGTTGTGATTACAAGAACTCTGGAGCATTGTGATGACAAGGGCCATGGAGCATTGTGATGACACGGTCATGGAACATTGTGATGACAAGAATTATGGAGCACTGTGATGACACGGTCATGGAACATTGTGATGACAAGAATTCTGGAGCATTGTGATGACAAGGGCCATGGAGCATTGTGATGACACGGTCATGGAACATTGTGATGAAAAGAATTCTGGAGCATTGTGATGACAAGGGCCATGGAGCATTGTGATGACACGGTCATGGAACATTGTGATGACAATAATTCTGGAGCATTGTGATGACAAGGGCCATGGTGCATTGTGATGACACGGTCATGGAACTTTGTGATGACAAGCAATCTGGAGCATTGTGATGACCAGGGCCATGGAGCATTGTGATGACACGGTCATGGAACATTGTGATGACAAGAATTCTGGAGCATTGTGATGACAAGAATTCTGGAGCATTGTGATGACACGGTCATGGAACATTGTGCTGACAAGCAATATGGAGCATTGTGATGACAAGGGCCATGGAGCATTGTGATGACATGGTCATGGAACATTGTGATGACAAGAATTCTGGAGCATTGTGATGACACGGTCATGGAACATTGTGATGACAAAAATTATGGAGCATTGTGATGACACGGTCATGGAACATTGTGATGACAAGAATTATGGAGCATTGTGATGACACGGTCATGGAACATTGTGATGACAAGAATTCTGGAGCATTGTGATGACAAGGGCCATGGAGCATTGTGATGACACGGTCATGGAACATTGTGATGACAAGAATTATGGAGCATTCTGATGACACGGTCATGGAACATTGTGATGACAAGAATTAAGGAGCATTGTGATGACAAGGGCCATGGAGCATTGTGATGACACGGTCATGGAACATTGTGATGACAAGAATTTTGGAGCATTGTGATGACAACGGCCATGGAGCATTGTGATGACACGGTCATGGAACATTGTGATGACAAGAATTCTGGAGCATTATGATGACAACGGCCATGGAGCATTGTGATGACACGGTCATGGAACATTGTGATGACAAGAATTCTGGAGCATTGTGATGACAAGGGCAATCTTGCATTGTGATGACACGGTCATGGAACTTTGTGATGACAAACAATCTGGAGCATTGTGATGACCAGGGCCATGGAACATTGTGATGACACGGTCATGGAACATTGTGATGACAAGAATTCTGGAGCATTGTGATGACAAGAATTCTGGAGCATTGTGATGACACGGTCATGGAACATTGTGATGACAAGAAATATGGAGCATTGTGATGACATGGTCATGGAACCTTGTGATGACAAGAATTATGGAGCATTGTGATGACACGGTCATGGAACATTGTGATGATAAGAATTCTGGAGCATTGTGATCACACGTTCATAGAACATTGTGATGACAAAAATTATGGAGCATTGTGATGACACGGTCATGGAACATTGTGATGACAAGAATTCTGGAGCATTGTGATGACAAGGGCCATGGAGCATTGTGATGACACGGTCATGGAACTTTGTGATGACAAGCAATCTGGAGCATTGTGATGACAAGGGCCATGGAGCATTGTGATGACACGGTCATGGAACATTGTGATGACAAGAATTCTGGAGCATTGTGATGAAAAGAATTCTGGAGCATTGTGATGACACGGTCATGGAACATTGTGCTGACAAGCAATATGGAGCATTGTGATGACAAGGGCCATGGAGCATTGTGATGACATGGTCATGGAACATTTTGATGACAAGAATTCTGGAGCATTGTGATGACACGGTCATGGAACATTGTGATGACAAAAATTATGGAGCATTGTGATGACACAGTCATGGAACATTGTGATGACAAGAATTATGGAGCATTGTGATGACAAGGGCCATGGAGCATTGTGATGACACGGTCATGGAACATTGTGATGACAAGAATTTTGGAGCATTGTGATGACAACGGCCATGGAGCATTGTGATGACACGGTCATGGAACATTGTGATGACAAGAATTCTGGAGCATTATGATGACAACGGCCATGGAGCATTGTGATGACACGGTCATGGAACATTGTGATGACAAGAATTCTGGAGCATTGTGATGACAAGGGCCATGGTGCATTGTGATGACACGGTCATGGAACTTTGTGATGACAAGCAATCTGGAGCATTGTGATGACCAGGGCCATGGAACATTGTGATGACACGGTCATGGAACATTGTGATGACAAGAATTCTGGAGCATTGTGATGACAAGAATTCTGGAGCATTGTGATGACACGGTCATGGAACATTGTGATGACAAGAAATATGGAGCATTGTGATGACATGGTCATGGAACCTTGTGATGACAAGAATTATGGAGCATTGTGATGACACCGTCATGGAACATTGTGATGATAAGAATTCTGGAGCATTGTGATCACACGTTCATAGAACATTGTGATGACAAAAATTATGGAGCATTGTGATGACACGGTCATGGAACATTGTGATGACAAGAATTATGGAGCATTGTGATGACAAGGGCCATGGAGCATTGTGATGACACGGTCATGGAACTTTGTGATGACAAGCAATCTGGAGCATTGTGATGACAAGGGCCATGGAGCATTGTGATGACACGGTCATGGAACATTGTGATGACAAGAATTCTGGAGCATTGTGATGAAAAGAATTCTGGAGCATTGTGATGACACGGTCATGGAACATTGTGCTGACAAGCAATATGGAGCATTGTGATGACAAGGGCCATGGAGCATTGTGATGACATGGTCATGGAACATTTTGATGACAAGAATTCTGGAGCATTGTGATGACAAGGGCCATGGTGCATTGTGATGACACGGTCATGGAACTTTGTGATGACAAGCAATCTGGAGCATTGTGATGACCAGGGCCATGGAACATTGTGATGACACGGTCATGGAACATTGTGATGACAAGAATTCTGGAGCATTGTGATGACAAGAATTCTGGAGCATTGTGATGACACGGTCATGGAACATTGTGATGACAAGAAATATGGAGCATTGTGATGACATGGTCATGGAACCTTGTGATGACAAGAATTATGGAGCATTGTGATGACACGGTCATGGAACATTGTGATGATAAGAATTCTGGAGCATTGTGATCACACGTTCATAGAACATTGTGATGACAAAAATTATGGAGCATTGTGATGACACGGTCATGGAACATTGTGATGACAAGAATTCTGGAGCATTGTGATGACAAGGGCCATGGAGCATTGTGATGACACGGTCATGGAACATTGTGATGACAAGAATTCTGGAGCATTGTGATGAAAAGAATTCTGGAGCATTGTGATGACACGGTCATGGAACATTGTGCTGACAAGCAATATGGAGCATTGTGATGACAAGGGCCATGGAGCATTGTGATGACATGGTCATGGAACATTTTGATGACAAGAATTCTGGAGCATTGTGATGACACGGTCATGGAACATTGTGATGACAAAAATTATGGAGCATTGTGATGACACAGTCATGGAACATTGTGATGACAAGAATTATGGAGCATTGTGATGACACGGTCATGGAACATTGTGATGACAAGAATTCTGGAGCATTGTGATGACAAGGGCCATGGTGCATTGTGATGACACGGTCATGGAACTTTGTGATGACAAGCAATCTGGAGCATTGTGATGACAAGAATTCTGGAGCATTGTGATGACACGGTCATGGAACATTGTGATGACAAGAATTCTGGAGCATTGTGATGACAAGGGCCATGGAGCATTGTGATGACATGGTCATGGAACTTTGTGATGACAAGAATTATGGAGCATTGTGATGACACGGTCATGGAACATTGTGATGACAAGAATTAAGGAACATTGTGATGACAAGGGCCATGGAGCATTGTGATGACACGGTCATGGAACATTGTGATGACAAGAATTCTGGAGCATTGTGATGAAAAGAATTCTGGAGCATTGTGATGACACGGTCATGGAACATTGTGCTGACAAGCAATATGGAGCATTGTGATGACAAGGGCCATGGAGCATTGTGATGACATGGTCATGGAACATTTTGATGACAAGAATTCTGGAGCATTGTGATGACACGGTCATGGAACATTGTGATGACAAAAATTATGGAGCATTGTGATGACACAGTCATGGAACATTGTGATGACAAGAATTATGGAGCATTGTGATGACACGGTCATGGAACATTGTGATGACAAGAATTCTGGAGCATTGTGATGACAAGGGCCATGGTGCATTGTGATGACACGGTCATGGAACTTTGTGATGACAAGCAATCTGGAGCATTGTGATGACAAGAATTCTGGAGCATTGTGATGACACGGTCATGGAACATTGTGATGACAAGAATTCTGGAGCATTGTGATGACAAGGGCCATGGAGCATTGTGATGACATGGTCATGGAACTTTGTGATGACAAGAATTATGGAGCATTGTGATGACACGGTCATGGAACATTGTGATGACAAGAATTAAGGAACATTGTGATGACAAGGGCCATGGAGCATTGTGATGACACGGTCATGGAACATTGTGATGACAATAATTCTGGAGCATTGTGATGACAAGGGCCATGGAGCATTGTGATGACATGGTCATGGAACATTGTGATGACAAGAATTTTGGAGCATTGTGATGACACGGTCATGGAACATTGTGATGACAAAAATTATGGAGCATTGTGATGACACGGTCATGGAACATTGTGATGACAAGAATTATGGAGCATTGTGATGACACGGTCATGGAACATTGTGATGACAAGAATTCTGGAGCATTGGGATGACAAGGGCCATGGAGCATTGTGATGACATGGTCATGGAACATTGTGATGACAAGAATTCTGGAGCATTGTGATGACAAGGGCCATGGAGCATTGTGATGACACGGTCATGGAACATTGTGATGACAATAATTCTGGAGCATTGTGATGACAAGGGCCATGGTGCATTGTGATGACACGGTCAGGGAACTTTGTGATGACAAGCAATTTGGAGCATTGTGATGACCAGGGCCATGGAGCATTGTGATGACATGGTCATGGAACATTGTGATGACAAGAATTCTGGAGCATTGTGATGACACCGTCATGGATCATTGTGATGACAAGAATTCTGGAGCATTGTGATGACAAGGGCCATGGAGCATTGTGATGACACGGTCATGGAACATTGTGATGACAAGAATTTTGGAGCATTGTGATGAAAAGGGCCATGGAGCATTGTGATGACACGGTCATGGAACATTGTGATGACAAGAATTCTGGAGCATTATGATGACAAGGGCCATGGAGCATTGTGATGACACGGTCATGGAACATTGTGATGACAAGAATTCTGGAGCATTGTGATGACAAGGGCCATGGGGCATTGTGATGACACGGTCATGGAACATTTTGATGACAAGAATTCTGGAGCATTGTGATGACAAGGGCCATGGAGAATTGTGATGACATGGTCATGGAACATTGTAATGAAAAAAAATCTGGAGCATTGTGATGACAAGGGCCATAGAGCATTGTGATGACACGCTCATGGAACATTTTGATGACAAGAATTCTGGAGCATTGTGATGACAAAGGCCATGGAGAATTGTGATGACATGGTCATGGAACATTGTGATGATAAGAATTCTGGAGCATTGTGATGACAAGTGTCATGGAGCATTGTAATGAAACTTTTCATTGTGCACCGTGATGACAAGGGGGATGGAGTATTGTGATGAAACTGGTCCTGGAGCATTGTGAAAACAAAAGCCATTGAGCATTGTGATGACAGGCATCATGGAGCAATGTGAAGAAAGGGGTCATGGTGAATTGTAATGACAATAGAGAAATGTGATGAAAATGGTCAGCAAGCAAAGTGATTAAAGTGGTCATTTAGAATTGTCATGAAAAACTATATAGAGCATTGTGATGAAAAAGGTCATGGAGAACTGTGATGACTAGGGTCATGTAGCATTGTGATGACACGGTCATGGAACATTGGGATGACAACAATTCTGGAGGACTGTGATGACACGGTCATGGAACATTGTGATGACAAGAATTCTGGAGCATTGTGATGACAAGGGCCATGGAGCATTGTGATGACACGGTCATGGAACATTGTGATGACAAGAATTCTGGAGCATTGTGATGACAAGGGCCATGGAGCATTGTGATGACACGGTCATGGAACATTGTGATGACAATAATTCTGGAGCATTGTGATGAGAAGGGCCATGGTGCATTGTGATGACACGGTCATGGAACTTTGTGATGACAAGCAATCTGGAGCATTGTGATGACCAGGGCCATGGAGCATTGTGATGACACGGTCATGGAACATTGTGATGACAAGAATTATGGAGCATTGTGATGACACGGTCATGGAACATTGTGATGACAAGAATTCTGGAGCATTGTGATGACAAGGGCCATGGAGCATTGTGATGACACGGTCATGGAACATTGTGATGACAAGAATTATGGAGCATTGTGATGACACGGTCATGGAACATTGTGATGACAAGAATTAAGGAGCATTGTGATGACAAGGGCCATGGAGCATTGTGATGACACGGTCATGGAACATTGTGATGACAAGAATTTTGGAGCATTGTGATGACAATGGCCATGGAGCATTGTGATGACACGGTCATGGAACATTGTGATGACAAGAATTCTGGAGCATTGTGATGAGAAGGGCCATGGTGCATTGTGATGACACGGTCATGGAACTTTGTGATGACAAGCAATCTGGAGCATTGTGATGACCAGGGCCATGGAGCATTGTGATGACACGGTCATGGAACATTGTGATGACAAGAATTATGGAGCATTGTGATGACACGGTCATGGAACATTGTGATGACAAGAATTCTGGAGCATTGTGATGACAAGGGCCATGGTGCATTGTGATGACACGGTCATGGAACTTTGTGATGACAAGCAATCTGGAGCATTTTGATGACAAGGGCCATGGTGCATTGTGATGACATGGTCATGGAACATTTTGATGACAAGAATTCTGGAGCATTGTGATGACACGGTCATGGAACATTGTGATGACAAAAATTATGGAGCATTGTGATGACACGGTCATGGAACATTGTGATGACAAGAATTATGGAGCATTGTGATGACACGGTCATGGAACATTGTGATGACAAAAATTATAGAGCATTGTGATGACACGGTCATGGAACATTGTGATGACAAGAATTCTGGAGCACTGTGATGACACGGTCATGGAACACTGTGATGACAAGAATTCTGGAGCATTGTGATGACAAGGGCCATGGAGCATTGTGATGACACGGTCATGGAACATTGTGATGACAATAATTCTGGAGCATTGTGATGACAAGAATTCTGGAGCATTGTGATGACAAGAATTCTGGAGCATTGTGATGACCAGGGCCATGGAGCATTGTGATGACACGGTCATGGAACATTGTGATGACAAGAATTCTGGAGCATTGTGATGACAAGAATTCTGGAGCATTGTGATGACACGGTCATGGAACATTGTGATGACAAGAAATATGGAGCATTGTGATGACAAGGGCCATGGAGCATTGTGATGACACGGTCATGGAATATTGTGATGACAAGAATTCTGGAGCATTGTTATGACAAGGGCCATGGAGCATTGTGATGACACGGTCATGGAACATTGTGATGACAAGAATTCTGGAGCATTGTGATGACAAGGGCCATGGTGCATTGTGATGACACGGTCATGGAACTGTGTGATGACAAGCAATCTGGAGCATTGTGGTGACCAGGGCCATGGAGCATTGTGATGACACGGTCATGGATCATTGTGAAGACAAGAATTCTGGAGCATTGTCATGACAAGAATTCTGGAGCATTGTGATAACACGGTCATGGAACATTGTGATGACAAGAAATATGGAGCATTGTGATGACAAGGGCCATGGAGCATTGTGATGACAAGGTCATGGAACATTTTGATGACAAGAATTCTGGAGCATTGTGATGACACGGTCATGGAACATTGTGATGACAAAAATTATGGAGCATTGTGATGACACGGTCATGGAACATTGTGATGACAAGAATTATGGAGCACTGTGATGACACGGTCATGGAACATTGTGATGACAAGAATTCTGGAGCATTGTGATGACAAGAATTCTTGAGCATTGTGATAACACGGTCATGGAACATTGTGATGACAAGAAATATGGAGCATTGTGATGACAAGGGCCATGGAGCATTGTGATGACATGGTCATGGAACATTTTGATGACAAGAATTCTGGAGCATTGTGATGACACGGTCATGGAACATTGTGATGACAAAAATTATGGAGCATTGTGATGACACGGTCATGGAACATTGTGATGACAAGAATTCTGGAGCATTGTGATGACACGGTCATGGAACATTGTGATGGCAAAAATTATAGAGCATTGTGATGAAACGGTCATGGAACATTGTGATGACAAGAATTATGGAGCACTGTGATGACACGGTCATGGAACATTGTGATGACAAGAATTCTGGAGCATTGTGATGACAAGGGCCATGGAGCATTGTGATGACACCGTCATGGAACATTGTGATGACAATAATTCTGGAGCATTGTGATGACAAGGGCCATGGTGCATTGTGATGACACGGTCATGGAACTTTGTGATGACAAGCAATCTGGAGCATTGTGATGACCAGGGCCATGGAGCATTGTGATGACACGGTAATGGAACATTGTGATGACAAGAATTCTGGAGCATTGTGATGACAAGAATTCTGGAGCATTGTGATGACACGGTCATGGAACATTGTGATGACAAGAATTCTGTAGCATTGTGATGACAAGGGCCATGGAGCATTGTGATGACACGGTCATGGAACATTGTGATGACAAGAATTTTGGAGCATTGTGATGACAACGGCCATGGAGCATTGTGATGACACGGTCATGGAACATTGTGATGACAAGAATTCTGGAGCATTATGATGACAAGGGCCATGGAACATTGTGATGACACGGTCATGGAACATTGTGATGACAAGAATTCTGGAGCATTGTGATGACAAGGGCCATGGTGCATTGTGATGACACGGTCATGGAACTTTGTGATGACAAAAATTCTGGAGCATTGTGATGACAAGGGCCATGGAGCATTGTGATGACACGGTCATGGAACATTGTAATGAAAAGAAATCTGGAGCATTGTGAAGACAAGGGCCATAGAGCATTGTGATGACACGGTCATGGAACATTTTGATGACAAGAATTCTGGAGCATTGTGATGACAAGGGCCATGGAGAATTGTGATGACATGGTCATGGAACTTTGTGATGATAAGAATTCTGGAGCATTGTGATGACAAGCGTCATGGAGCATTGTGATGACAAGAATTCTGGAGCATTGTGATGACAAGAATTCTGGAGCATTGTGATGACACGGTCATGGAACATTGTGCTGACAAGCAATATGGAGCATTGTGATGACAAGGGCCATGGAGCATTGTGATGACATGGTCATGGAACACTGTGATGACAAGAATTCTGGAGCATTGTGATGACAAGGGCCATGGAGCATTGTGATGACACGGTCATGGAACATTGTGATGACAAGAATTCTGGAGCATTGTGATGACAAGGGCCATGGAGCATTGTGATGACACGGTCATGGAACATTGTGATGACAATAATTCTGGAGCATTGTGATGACAGGAATTCTGGAGCATTGTGATGACAAGAATTCTGGAGCATTGTGATGACACGGTCATGGAACATTGTGATGACAAGAATTATGGAGCATTGTGATGACACGGTCATGGAAAATTGTGATGACAAAAATTATGGAGCATTGTGATGACACGGTCATGGAACATTGTGATGACAAAAATTCTGGAGCATTGTGATGACAAGAATTCTTGAGCATTGTGATAACACGGTCATGGAACATTGTGATGACAAGAAATATGGAGCATTGTGATGACAAGGGCCATGGAGCATTGTGATGACATGGTCATGGAACATTTTGATGACAAGAATTCTGGAGCATTGTGATGACACGGTCATGGAACATTGTGATGACAAAAATTATGGAGCATTGTGATGACACGGTCATGGAACATTGTGATGACAAGAATTATGGAGCATTGTGATGACACGGTCATGGAGCATTGTGATGACACGGTCATGGAACATTGTGATGACAAGAATTCTGGAGCATTATGATGACAACGGACATGGAGCATTGTGATGACACGGTCATGGAACATTGTGATGACAAGAATTCTGGAGCATTGTGATGACAAGGGCCATGGTGCATTGTGATGACACGGTCATGGAACATTGTGATGACAAGCAATCTGGAGCATTGTGATGACCAGGGCCATGGAGCATTGTGATGACACGGTCATGGAACATTGTGAAGACAAGAAATCTGGAGCATTGTAATGACAAGAATTCTGGAGCATTGTGATAACACGGTCATGGAACATTGTGATGACAAGAATTCTGGAGCATTGTGATGACAAGGGCCATGGAGCATTGTGATGACACGGTCATGGAACATTGTGATGACAATAATTCTGGAGCATTGTGATGAAAAGAATTCTGGAGCATTGTGATGACAAGGGCCATGGAGCATTGTGATGACACGGTCATGGAACATTGTGATGACAATAATTCTGGAGCATTGTGATGACAAGAATTCTGGAGCATTGTGATGACAAGAATTCTGGAGCATTGTGATGACACGGTCATGGAACATTGTGATGACAAGAATTATGGAGCATTGTGATGACACGGTCATGGAACATTGTGATGACAAAAATTATGGAGCATTGTGATGACACGGTCATGGAACATTGTGATGACAAAAATTATGGAGCATTGTGATGACACGGTCATGGAACATTGTGATGACAAGAATTATGGAGCATTGTGATGACACGGTCATGGAACATTGTGATGACAAGAATTATGGAGCATTGTGATGACACGGTCATGGAACATTGTGATGACAAGAGTTAAGGAGCATTGTGATGACAAGGGCCATGGAGCATTGTGATGACACGGTAATGGAACATTGTGATGACAAGAATTTTGGAGCATTGTGATGACAACGGCCATGGAGCATTGTGATGACATGGTCATGGAACATTGTGATGACAAGAATTCTGGAGCATT
>NW_026646396.1:0-96069 GCF_949987535.1 Balaenoptera acutorostrata
GCTCGGTTTAGGGTACGGGTTAGGATTAGGGTACGCGTTAGTGTTAGGGTAGGGGTTAGGGTTAGCGTACGCGTTAGGGTGAGGTTAGTTATTAAACCTATCCCACTCTCTAGATACCCCTTAGCACGTAAAGGAATATTATTTGGGTGTCCAGCCATGGAGAAGAGTTTAGACACTAGGAGAAAATAAGGAACACACCCATTATCAAGAAATCACATTAGGATTCTCTTTTTAACCTGTTCCTTAAAACACTAGTGCTTAGGAAATCTATTGGAGGCAGAAGCAGTCAAGGGTAGCTTAGGGTTAGGGTTAGGGTTAGGGTACGGCTTAGGGTACGGGTTCGGAGAGGGGTTCGGGTAGGGCGTAGGTTATGGGATAGGGTTAGGGTTAGGGTTAGTGTTAGGGTTAGGGCTCGGTTTAGGGTACGGGTTAGGATTAGGGTACGCGTTAGGGTTAGGGTAGGGGTTAGGGTTAGGGTATGCGATAGGGTGAGGTTACTTATTAAACCTATCCCACTCTCTAGATACCCCTTAGCACGTAAAGGAATATTATTTGGGTGTCCAGCCATGGAGAAGAGTTTAGACATTAGGAGAAAATAAGGAACACACCCATTATCAAGAAATCACATTAGGATTCTCTTTTTAACCTGTTCCTTAAAACACTAGTGCTTAGGAAATCTATTGGAGGCAGAAGCAGTCAAGGGTAGCTTAGGGTTAGGGTTAGCTTTAGGGTACGGCTTAGGGTACGGGTTCGGGGAGGTGTTCGGGTAGGGCGTAGGGTATGGGTTAGGTTTAGGGTTAGGGTTAGTGTTAGGGTTCGGGCTCTGTTTAGGGTACGGGTTAGGATTAGGGTACGCGTTAGTGTTAGGGTAGGGGTTAGGGTTATGGTACGCACTAGGGTGAGGGTAGTTATTAAACCTATACCACTCTCTAGATACCCCTTAGCACGTAAAGGAATATTATTTGGTGGTCCAGCCATGGAGAAGAGTTTAGACACTAGGAGAAGATAAGGAACACACCCATGACCACGAAATCACATTAGGATTCTCTTTTTAACCTGTTCCTTAAAACACTAGTGTTTAGGAAATCTATTGGAGGCAGAAGCAATCAAGGGTAGCTTAGGGTTAGAGTTAGAGTTAGGGTGAGGGTTAGGGTACGGCTTAGGGTACGGGTTCGGGGTGGAGTTAGGGTAGGGCGTAGGGTATGGGTTAGGGTTAGGGTTAGGGTTAGTGTTAGGGTTAGGGCTCGGTTTAGGGTACGGGTTAGGATTAGGGTATGCGTTAGGGTTAGGGTAGGGGTTAGGGTTAGGGTACGCTTTAGGGTGAGAGTAGTTATTAAACCTATCCCACTCTCTAGATACCCCTTAGCACGTAAAGGAATATTATTTGGGGGTCCAGCCATGGAGAAGAGCTTAGACACTAGGAGAAGATAAGGAACACACCCATTATCAAGAAATCACATTAGGATTCTCTTTTTTTTTTTTTTTTAATTATTTATTTATTTAATTTATTTATGGCTGTGTTGGGTCTTCGTTTCCGTGCGAGGGCTTTCTCCAGTTGTGGCAAGTGGGGACCACTCTTCATCGCGGTACGCAGGCCTCTCATCATCGCGGCCTCTCCCGTCGCGGAGCACAGGCTCCAGACGCGCAGGCCCAGCAACTGTGGCTCACGGGTCCAGCTGCTCCGCGGCATGTGGGATCCTCCCAGACCAGGGCTCGAACCCGCGTCCCCTGCACCGGCAGGCAGACTCTCAACAACTGCGCCACCAGGGAAGCCCCAGGATTCTCTTTTTAACTTGTTCCTTAAAACACTAGTGCTTAGGAAATCTATTGGAGGCAAAAGCAGTCAATGGTAGCTTAGGGTTAGGGTAAGGGTGAGGGTGAGGGTTAGGGTACGGCTTAGGGTACGGGTTCGGGGAGGCGTTCGGGTAGGGCGTAGGGTATGGGTTAGGGTTAGGGTTAGCGCTAGTGATAGGGTTAGGGCTCGGTTTAGGGTACGGGTTAGGATTAGGGTACGCGTTAGGGTTAGGGTAGGGGTTAGGGTTAGGGTACGCGTTAGGGTGAGGGTAGTTATTAAACCTATCCCACTCTCTAGATACCCCTTAGCACGTAAAGGAATATTATTTGGGGGTCCAGCCATGGAGAAGAGTTTAGACACTGGGAGAAGATAAGGAACACACCCATTATCAAGAAATCACATTAGGATTCTCTTTTTAACCTGTTCCTTAAAACACTAGTGCTTAGGAAATCTATTGGAGGCAGAAGCAGTCAAGGGTAGCTTAGGGTTAGGGTTAGGGTGAGGGTGAGGGTTAGGGTACGGCTTAGGGTACGGGTTCGGGGAGGGGTTCGGGTAGGGCGTAGGGTATGGTTTAGGGTTAGGGTTAGGGTTAGTGTTAGGGTTAGGGCTCGGTTTAGGGTACGGGTTAGGATTAGGGTACGCGTTAATGTTCGGGTAGGGGTTAGGGTTAGGGTACGCGATAGGGTGAGGTTATTTATTAAACCTATCACACTCTTTAGAAACCCCTTAGCACGTAAAGGAATATTATTTGTGGGTCCAGCCATGGAGAAGAGTTTAGACACTAGGAGAAGATAAGGAACACACCCATTATCAAGAAATCACATTAGGATTCTCTTTTTAACATGTTCCTTAAAACACTAGTGCTTAGGAAATCTATTGGAGGCAGAAGCAGTCAAGGGTAGCTTAGGTTTAGGGTTAGGGTGAGGGTGAGGGTTAGGGTACGGCTTAGGGTACGGGTTCGGGGAGGGGTTCGGGTAGGGCGTAGGGTATGGTTTAGGGTTAGGGTTAGGGTTAGTGTTAGGGTTAGGGCTCGGTTTAGGGTACGGGTTAGGATTAGGGTACGCGTTAGTGTTAGGGTAGGGGTTAGGGTTAGGGTACGCGATAGGGTGAGGTTAGTTATTAAACCTATCACACTCTTTAGATACCCCTTAGCACGTAAAGGAATATTATTTGGGGGTCCAGCCATGGAGAAGAGTTTAGACACTAGTAGAAAATAAGGAACACACCCATTATTAAGAAATCACATTAGGATTCTCTTTTTAACCTGTTCCTTAAAACACTAGTGCTTAGGAAATCTATTGGAGGCAGAAGCAGTCAAGGGTAGCTTAGGGTTAGGGTTAGGGTTAGGGTACGGCTTAGGGTGCGGGTTCGGGGAGGGGTTCGGGTAGGGCGTAGGGTATGGGTTAGGGTTAGGGTTAGGGTTAGTGTTAGGGTTCGGGCTCTGTTTACGGTACGGGTTAGGATTAGGGTACGCGTTAGTGTTAGGGTAGGGGTTAGGGTTATGGTACGCACTAGGGTTAGGGTAGTTATTAAACCTATCCCACTCTCTAGATACCCCTGAGCACGTAAAGGAATATTATTTGGGGGTCCAGCCATGGAGAAGAGTTTAGACACTAGGAAAAGATAAGGAACACACCCATTATCAAGAAATCACATTAGGATTCTCTTTTTAACTTGTTCCTTAAAACACTAGTGCTTAGGAAATCTATTGGAGGCAGAAGCAGTCAAGGGTAGCTTAGGGTTAGGGTAAGGGTGAGGGGGAGGGTTAGGGTACGGCTTAGGGTACGGGTTCGGGGAGGCGTTCGGGTAGGGCGTAGGGTATGGGTTAGGGTTAGGGTTAGCGCTGGTGTTAGGGTTAGTGCTCGGTTTAGGGTACGGGTTAGGATTAGGGTACGCGTTAGGTTTAGGGTAGGGGTTAGGGTTAGGGTACGCGATAGGGTGAGGTTAGTTATTAAACCTATCCCACTCTCTAGATACCCCTTAGCACGTAAAGGAATATTATTTGGGGGTCCAGCCATGGAGAAGAGTTTAGACACTAGGAGAAGATAAGGAACACTCCCATTATCAAGAAATCACATTAGGATTCTCTTTTTAACCTGTTCCTTAAAACACTAGTGCTTAGGAATTCTATTGGAGGCAGAAGCAGTCAAGGGTAGCTTAGGGTTAGGGTGAGGGTGAGGGTGAGGGTTAGGGTACGGCTTAGGGTACGGGTTCGGGGAGGGGTTCGGGTAGGGCGTAGGGTATGGTTTAGGGTTAGGGTTAGGGTTAGTGTTAGGGTTAGGGCTCGGTTTAGGGTACGGGTTAGGATTAGGGTACGCGTTAGTGTTAGGGTAGGGGTTAGGGTTAGGGTACGCGATAGGGTGAGGTTAGTTATTAAACCTATCACACTCTTTAGATACCCCTTAGCACGTAAAGGAATAATATTTGTGGGTCCAGCCATGCAGAAGAGTTTAGACACTAGGAGAAGATAAGGAACACACCCATTATCACGAAATCACATTAGGATTCTCTTTTTAACCTGTTCCTTAAAACACTATTGCTTAGGAAATCTATTGGAGGCAGAAGCCGTCAAGGGTAGCTTAGGGTTAGGGTTAGGGTTAGGGTGAGGGTTAGGGTACGGCTTAGGGTACGGGTTCGGGGAGGGGTTCGGGTAGGGCGTAGGGTATGGGATAGGGATAGGGTTAGGGTTAGTGTTAGGGTTAGGGCTCGGTTTAGGGTACGGGTTAGGATTAGGGTACGCGTTAGTGTTAGGGTAGTGGTTAGGGTTAGGGTACGCGATAGGGTGAGGTTAGTTATTAAACCTATCCCACTCTCTAGATACCCCTTAGCACGTAAAGGAATATTATTTGGGGGTCCAGCCATGGAGAAGAGTTTAGACACTAGGAGAAAATAAGGAACACACCCATTATCAAGAAATCACTTTAGGATTCTCTTTTTAACCTGTTCCTTAAAACACTAGTGCTTAGGAAATCTATTGGAGGCAGAAGCAGTCAAGGGTAGCTTAGGGATAGGGTTAGGGTTAGGGTACGGCTTAGGGTACGGGTTCGGGGAGGGGTTCGGGTAGGGCGTAGGGTATGGGTTAGGGTTAGGGTTAGGGTTAGTGTTAGGGTTAGGGCTCGGTTTAGGGTACGGGTTAGGATTAGGGTACGCGTTAGGGTTAGGGTAGGGGTTAGGGTTAGGGTATGCGATAGGGTGAGGTTACTTATTAAACCTATCCCACTCTCTAGATACCCCTTAGCACGTAAAGGAATATTATTTGGGGGTCCAGCCATGGAGAAGAGTTTAGACACTAGGAGAAAATAAGGAACACACCCATTATCAAGAAATCACATTAGGATTCTCTTTTTAACCTGTTCCTTAAAACACTAGTGCTTAGGAAATCTATTGGAGGCAGAAGCAGTCAAGGGTAGCTTAGGGTTAGGTTTAGGGTTAGGGTGAGGGTTAGGGTATGGCTTAGGGTACGGGTTCGGGGAGGGGTTCGGGTAGGGCGTAGGGTATGGGTTAGGGTTAGGGTTAGGGTTAGTGTTAGGGTTAGGGCTCGATTTAGGGTAGGGGTTAGGATTAGGGTACGCGTTAGGGTTAGGGTAGGGTTTAGGGTTAGGGTACGCGTTAGGGTGAGGGTTGTTATTAAACCTATCCCACTCTCTAGATACCCCTGAGCACGTAAAGGAATATTATTTGGGGGTCCAGCCATGGAGAAGAGTTTAGACATGAGGAGAAGATAAGGAACACACCCATTATCAAGAAATCACATTAGGATTCTCTTTTTAACCTGTTCCTTAAAACACTAGTGCTTAGGAAATCTATTGGAGGCAGAAGCAGTCAAGGGTAGCTTAGGGTTAGGGTTAGGGTTAGGGTACGGCTTAGGGTACGGGTTCGGGGAGGGGTTCGGTTAGGGCATAGGGTATGTTTTAGGGTTAGGGTTAGGGTTAGTGTTAGGGTTAGGGCTCGGTTTAGGGTACGGGTTAGGATTAGGGTACGCGTTAGTGTTAGGGTAGGGGTTAGGGTTAGGGTACGCGATAGGGTGAGGTTAGTTATTAAACCTATCACACTCTTTAGATACCCCTTAGCACGTAAAGGAATATTATTTGTGGGTCCAGCCATGGAGAAGAGTTTAGACACTAGGAGAAGATAAGGAACACACCCATTATCACGAAATCACATTAGGATTCTCTTTTTAACCTGTTCCTTAAAACACTATTGCTTAGGAAATCTATTGGAGGCAGAAGCAGTCAAGGGTAGCTTAGGGTTAGGGTTAGGGTTAGGGTACGGCTTAGAGTACGGGTTCGGGGAGGGGTTCGGGTAGGGCGTAGGGTATGGGATAGGGATAGGGTTAGGGTTAGTGTTAGGGTTAGGGCTCGGTTTAGGGTACGGGTTAGGATTAGGGTACGCGTTAGGGTTAGGGTAGGGGTTAGGGTTAGGGTATGCGATAGGGTGAGGTTACTTATTAAACATATCCCACTCTCTAGATACCCCTGAGCACGTAAAGGAATATTATTTGGGGGTCCAGCCATGGAGAAGAGTTTAGACACTAGGAGAAAATAAGGAACACACCCATTATCAAGAAATCACATTAGGATTCTCTTTTTAACCTGTTCCTTAAAACACTAGTGCTTAGGAAATCTATTGGAGGCAGAAGCAGTCAAGGGTAGCTTAGGGTTAGGGTTAGGGTTAGGGTGAGTGTTAGGGTATGGCTTAGGGTACGGGTTACGGGGAGGGGTTCGGGTAGGGCGTAGGGTATGGGTTAGGGTTAGGGTTAGGGTTAGTGTTAGGGTTCGGGCTCGGTTTAGGGTACGGGTTAGGATTAGGGTACGCGTTAGTGTTAGGGTAGGGGTTAGGGTTATGGTACGCACTAGGGTGAGGGTAGTTATTAAACCTATCCCACTCTCTAGATACCCCTTAGCACGTAAAGGAATATTATTTGGGGGTCCAGCCATGGAGAAGAGTTTAGACACTAGGAGAAGATAAGGAACACACCCATTATCAAGAAATCACATTAGGATTCTCTTTTTAACCTGTTCCTTAAAACACTAGTGCTTAGGAATTCTATTGGAGGCAGAAGCAGTCAAGGGTAGCTTAGGGTTAGAGTTAGAGTTAGGGTGAGGGTTAGGGTACGGCATAGGTTACGGGTTCGGGGAGGGGTTAGGGTAGGGCGTAGGGTATGGTATAGGGTTAGGGTTAGGGTTAGTGTTAGGGTTAGGGCTCGGTTTAGTGTACGGGTTAGGATTAGGGTACGCGTTAGGGTTAGGGTAGGGGTTAGGGTTAGGGTACGCTTTAGGGTGAGAGTAGTTATTAAACCTATCCCACTCTCTAGATACCCCTTAGCACGTAAAGTAATATTATTTGGGGGTCCAGCCATGGAGAAGAGCTTAGACACTAGGAGAAGATAAGGAACACACCCATTATCAAGAAATCACATTAGGATTCTCTTTTTAACCTGTTCCTTAAAACACTAGTGCTTAGGAAATCTATTGGAGGCAGAAGCAGTCAAGGGTAGCTTAGGGTTAGGGTAAGGGTGAGGGGGAGGGTTAGGGTACGGCTTAGGGTACGGGTTCGGGTAGGTGTTCGGGTAGGGCGTAGGGTATGGGTTAGGGTTAGGGTTAGGGTTAGTGTTAGGGTTAGGGCTCGGTTTAGGGTACGGGTTAGGATTAGGGTACGCGTTAGTGTTAGGGTAGGGGTTAGGGTTAGGGTACGCGATAGGGTGAGGTTAGTTATTAAACCTATCCCGCTCTCTAGATACCCCTTAGCACGTAAAGGAATATTATTTGGGGGTCCAGCCATGGAGAAGAGTTTAGACACTAGGAGAAGATAAGGAACACACCCATTATCAAGAAATCACATTAGGATTCTCTTTTTAACCTGTTCCTTAAAACACTAGTGCTTAGGAAATCTATTGGAGGCAGAAGCACTCAAGGGTAGCTTAGGGATAGGGTTAGGGTTAGGGTACGGCTTAGGGTACGGGTTCGGGGAGGGGTTCGGGTAGGGCGTAGGGTATGGGTTAGGGTTAGGGTTAGGGTTAGTGTTAGGGTTAGGGCTCGGTTTAGGGTACGGGTTAGGATTAGTGTACGCGTTAGGGTTAGGGTAGGGTTTAGGGTTAGGGTATGCGATAGGGTGAGGTTACTTATTAAACCTATCCCACTCTCTAGATACCCCTTAGCACGTAAAGGAATATTATTTGGAGGTCCAGCCATGGAGAAGAGTTTAGACACTAGGAGAAAATAAGGAACACACCCATTATCAAGAAATCACATTAGGATTCTCTTTTTAACCTGTTCCTTAAAACACTAGTGCTTAGGAAATCTATTGGAGGCAGAAGCAGTCAAGGGTAGCTTAGGGTTAGGTTTAGGGTTAGGGTGAGGGTTAGGGTATGGCTTAGGGTACGGGTTCGGGGAGGGGTTCGGGTAGGGCGTAGGGTATGGGTTAGGGTTAGGGTTAGGGTTAGTGTTAGGGTTAGGGCTCGGTTTAGGGTACGGGTTAGGATTAGGGTACGCGTTAGGGTTAGGGTAGGGTTTAGGGTTAGGGTACGCGTTAGGGTGAGGGTTGTTATTAAACCTATCCCACTCTCTAGATACCCCTGAGCACGTAAAGGAATATTATTTGGGGGTCCAGCCATGGAGAAGAGTTTAGACACGAGGAGAAGATAAGGAACACACCCATTATCAAGAAATCACATTAGGATTCTCTTTTTAACCTGTTCCTTAAAACACTAGTGCTTAGGAAATCTATTGGAGGCAGAAGCAGTCAAGGGTAGCTTAGGGTTAGGGTTAGGGTTAGGGTACGGCTTAGGGTACGGGTTCGGGGAGGGGTTCGGGTAGGGCGTAGGGTATGGGATAGGGATAGGGTTAGGGTTAGTGTTAGGGTTAGGGCTCGGTTTAGGGTACGGGTTAGGATTAGGGTACGCGTTAGGGTTAGGCTAGGGGTTAGGGTTAGGGTATGCGATAGGGTGAGGTTACTTATTAAACCTATCCCACTCTCTAGATACCCCTTAGCACGTAAAGGAATATTATTTGGGGGTCCAGCCATGGAGAAGAGTTTAGACACTAGGAGAAAATAAGGAACACACCCATTATCAAGAAATCACATTAGGATTCTCTTTTTAACCTGTTCCTTAAAACACTAGTGCTTAGGAAATCTATTGGAGGCAGAAGCAGTCAAGGGTAGCTTAGGGTTAGGGTTAGGGTTAGGGTGAGTGTTAGGGTATGGCTTAGGGTACGGGTTACGGGGAGGGGTTCGGGTAGGGCGTAGGGTATGGGTTAGGGTTAGGGTTAGGGTTAGTGTTAGGGTTCGGGCTCGGTTTAGGGTACGGGTTAGGATTAGGGTACGCGTTAGTGTTAGGGTAGGGGTTAGGGTTATGGTACGCACTAGGGTGAGGGTAGTTATTAAACCTATCCCACTCTCTAGATACCCCTTAGCACGTAAAGGAATATTATTTGGGGGTCCAGCCATGGAGAAGAGTTTAGACACTAGGAGAAGATAAGGAACACACCCATTATCAAGAAATCACATTAGGATTCTCTTTTTAACCTGTTCCTTAAAACACTAGTGCTTAGGAATTCTATTGGAGGCAGAAGCAGTCAAGGGTAGCTTAGGGTTAGAGTTAGAGTTAGGGTGAGGGTTAGGGTACGGCATAGGTTACGGGTTCGGGGAGGGGTTAGGGTAGGGCGTAGGGTATGGTATAGGGTTAGGGTTAGGGTTAGTGTTAGGGTTAGGGCTCGGTTTAGTGTACGGGTTAGGATTAGGGTACGCGTTAGGGTTAGGGTAGGGGTTAGGGTTAGGGTACGCTTTAGGGTGAGAGTAGTTATTAAACCTATCCCACTCTCTAGATACCCCTTAGCACGTAAAGTAATATTATTTGGGGGTCCAGCCATGGAGAAGAGCTTAGACACTAGGAGAAGATAAGGAACACACCCATTATCAAGAAATCACATTAGGATTCTCTTTTTAACCTGTTCCTTAAAACACTAGTGCTTAGGAAATCTATTGGAGGCAGAAGCAGTCAAGGGTAGCTTAGGGTTAGGGTAAGGGTGAGGGGGAGGGTTAGGGTACGGCTTAGGGTACGGGTTCGGGTAGGTGTTCGGGTAGGGCGTAGGGTATGGGTTAGGGTTAGGGTTAGGGTTAGTGTTAGGGTTAGGGCTCGGTTTAGGGTACGGGTTAGGATTAGGGTACGCGTTAGTGTTAGGGTAGGGGTTAGGGTTAGGGTACGCGATAGGGTGAGGTTAGTTATTAAACCTATCCCGCTCTCTAGATACCCCTTAGCACGTAAAGGAATATTATTTGGGGGTCCAGCCATGGAGAAGAGTTTAGACACTAGGAGAAGATAAGGAACACACCCATTATCAAGAAATCACATTAGGATTCTCTTTTTAACCTGTTCCTTAAAACACTAGTGCTTAGGAAATCTATTGGAGGCAGAAGCAGTCAAGGGTAGCTTAGGGATAGTGTTAGGGTTAGGGTACGGCTTAGGGTACGGGTTCAGGGAGGGGTTCGGGTAGGGCGTAGGGTATGGGTTAGGGTTAGGGTTAGGGTTAGTGTTAGGGTTAGGGCTCGGTTTAGGGTACGGGTTAGGATTAGTGTACGCGTTAGGGTTAGGGTAGGGTTTAGGGTTAGGGTATGCGATAGGGTGAGGTTACTTATTAAACCTATCCCACTCTCTAGATACCCCTTAGCACGTAAAGGAATATTATTTGGAGGTCCAGCCATGGAGAAGAGTTTAGACACTAGGAGAAAATAAGGAACACACCCATTATCAAGAAATCACATTAGGATTCTCTTTTTAACCTGTTCCTTAAAACACTAGTGCTTAGGAAATCTATTGGAGGCAGAAGCAGTCAAGGGTAGCTTAGGGTTAGGTTTAGGGTTAGGGTGAGGGTTAGGGTATGGCTTAGGGTACGGGTTCGGGGAGGGGTTCGGGTAGGGCGTAGGGTATGGGTTAGGGTTAGGGTTAGGGTTAGTGTTAGGGTTAGGGCTCGGTTTAGGGTACGGGTTAGGATTAGGGTACGCGTTAGGGTTAGGGTAGGGTTTAGGGTTAGGGTACGCATTATGGTGAGGGTTGTTATTAAACCTATCCCACTCTCTAGATACCCCTGAGCACGTAAAGGAATATTATTTGGGGGTCCAGCCATGGAGAAGAGTTTAGACACGAGGAGAAGATAAGGAACACACCCATTATCAAGAAATCACATTAGGATTCTCTTTTTAACCTGTTCCTTAAAACACTAGTGCTTAGGAAATCTATTGGAGGCAGAAGCAGTCAAGGGTAGCTTAGGGTTAGTGTTAGGGTTAGGGTACGGCTTAGGGTACGGGTTCGGGGAGGGGTTCGGGTAGGGCGTAGTGTATGGGATAGGGATAGGGTTAGGGTTAGTGTTAGGGTTAGGGCTCGGTTTAGGGTACGGGTTAGGATTAGGGTACGCGTTAGGGTTAGGGTAGGGGTTAGGGTTAGGGTATGCGATAGGGTGAGGTTACTTATTAAACCTATCCCACTCTCTAGATACCCCTTAGCACGTAAAGGAATATTATTTGGGGGCCCAGCCATGGAGAAGAGTTTAGACACTAGGAGAAAATAAGGAACACACCCATTATCAAGAAATCACATTAGGATTCTCTTTTTAACCTGTTCCTTAAAACACTAGTGCTTAGGAAATCTATTGGAGGCAGAAGCAGTCAAGGGTAGCTTAGGGTTAGGGTTAGGGTTAGGGTGAGTGTTAGGGTATGGCTTAGGGTACGGGTTACGGGGAGGGGTTCGGGTAGGGCGTAGGGTATGGGTTAGGGTTAGGGTTAGGGTTAGTGTTAGGGTTCGGGCTCGGTTTAGGGTACGGGTTAGGATTAGGGTACGCGTTAGTGTTAGGGTAGGGGTTAGGGTTATGGTACGCACTAGGGTGAGGGTAGTTATTAAACCTATCCCACTCTCTAGATACCCCTGAGCACGTAAAGGAATATTATTTGGGGGTCCAGCCATGGAGAAGAGTTTAGACACTAGGAGAAGATAAGGAACACACCCATTATCAAGAAATCACATTAGGATTCTCTTTTTAACCTGTTCCTTAAAACACTAGTGCTTAGGAATTCTATTGGAGGCAGAAGCAGTCAAGGGTAGCTTAGGGTTAGGGTTAGGGTGAGGGTGAGGGTTAGGGTACGGCTTAGGGTACGGGTTCGGGGAGGGGTTCGGGTAGGGCGTAGGGTATGGTTTAGGGTTAGGGTTAGGGTTAGTGTTAGGGTTAGGGCTCGGTTTAGGGTACGGGTTAGGATTAGGGTACGCGTTAGTGTTAGGGTAGGGGTTAGGGTTAGGGTACGCGATAGGGTGAGGTTAGTTATTAAACCTATCCCACTCTCTAGATACCCCTTAGCACGTAAAGGAATATTATTTGGGGGTCCAGCCATGGAGAAGAGTTTAGACACTAGGAGAAGATATGGAACACACCCATTATCAAGAAATCACATTAGGATTCTCTTTTTAACCTGTTCCTTAAAACACTAGTGCTTAGGAAATCTATTGGAGGCAGAAGCAGTCAAGGGTAGCTTAGGGATAGGGTTAGGGTTAGGGTACGGCTTAGGGTACGGGTTCGGGGAGGGGTTCGGGTAGGGTGTAGGATATGGGTTAGGGTTTGGGTTAGGGTTAGTGTTAGGGTTAGGGCTCGGTTTAGGGTACGGGTTAGGATTAGGGTACGCGTTAGGGTTAGGGTAGGGGTTAGGGTTAGGGTACGCGATAGGTTGAGGTTAGTTATTAAACCTATCCCACTCTCTAGATACCCCTTAGCACGTAAAGGAATATTATTTGGGGGTCCAGCCATGGAGAAGAGTTTAGACACTAGGAGAAGATAAGGAACACACCCATTATCAAGAAATCACATTAGGATTCTCTTTTTAACCTGTTCCTTAAAACACTAGTGCTTAGGAAATCTATTGGAGGCAGAAGCAGTCAAGGGTAGCTTAGGGTTAGGTTTAGGGTTAGGGTGAGGGTTAGGGTATGGCTTAGGGTACGGGTTCGGGGAGGGGTTCGGGTAGGGCGTAGGGTATGGGTTAGGGTTAGGGTTAGGGTTAGTGTTAGGGTTAGGGCTCGGTTTAGGGTACGGGTTAGGATTAGGGTACGCGTTAGGGTTAGGGTAGGGTTTAGGGTTAGGGTACGCGTTAGGGTGAGGGTTGTTATTAAACCTACCCCACTCTCTAGATACCCCTGAGCACGTAAAGGAATATTATTTGGGGGTCCAGCCATGGAGAAGAGTTTAGACACGAGGAGAAGATAAGGAACACACCCATTATCAAGAAATCACATTAGGATTCTCTTTTTAACCTGTTCCTTAAAACACTAGTGCTTAGGAAATCTATTGGAGGCAGAAGCAGTCAAGGGTAGCTTAGGGTTAGGGTTAGGGTTAGGGTATGGCTTAGGGTACGGGTTCGGGGAGGGGTTCGGGTAGGGAGTAGGATATGGGTTAGGGTTTGGGTTAGGGTTAGTGTTAGGGTTAGGGCTCGGTTTAGGGTACGGGTTAGGATTAGGGTACGCGTTAGGGTTAGGGTAGGTGTTAGGGTTAGGGTACGCGTTAGGGTGAGGGTAGTTATTAAACCTATCACACGCTCTAGATACCCCCCAGCACGTAAAGGAATATTATTTGGGGGTCCAGCCATGGAGAAGTGTTTAGACACTAGGAGAAGATAAGGAACACACCCATTATCACGAAATCACATTAGGATTATCTTTTTAACCTGTTCCTTAAAACACTAGTGCTTAGGAAATCTATTGGAGGCAGAAGCAGTCAAGGGTAGCTTAGGGTTAGGGTTAGGGTTAGGGTGAGGGTTAGGGTATGGCTTAGGGTACGGGTTTCGGGGAGGGGTTCGGGTAGGGCGTAGGGTATGGGTTAGGGTTAGGGTTAGGGTTAGTGTTAGGTTTCGGGCTCGGTTTAGGGTACGGGTTAGGATTAGGGTACGCGTTAGTGTTAGGGTAGGGGTTAGGGTTATGGTACGCACTAGGGTGAGGGTAGTTATTAAACCTATCCCACTCTCTAGATACCCCTGAGCACGTAAAGGAATATTATTTGGGGGTCCAGCCATGGAGAAGAGTTTAGACACTAGGAGAAGATAAGGAACACACCCATTATCAAGAAATCACATTAGGATTCTCTTTTTAACCTGTTCCTTAAAACACTAGTTCTTAGGAATTCTATTGGAGGCAGAAGCAGTCAAGGGTAGCTTAAGGTTAGGGTTAGGGTGAGGGTGAGGGTTAGGGTACGGCTTAGGGTACGGGTTCGGGGAGGGGTTCGGGTAGGGCGTAGGGTATGGTTTAGGGTTAGGGTTAGGGTTAGTGTTAGGGTTAGGGCTCGGTTTAGGGTACGGGTTAGGATTAGGGTACGCGTTAGTGTTAGGGTAGGGGTTAGGGTTAGGGTACGCGATAGGGTGAGGTTAGTTATTAAACCTATCCTACTCTCTAGATACCCCTTAGCACGTAAAGGAATATTATTTGGGGGTCCAGCCATGGAGAAGAGTTTAGACACTAGGAGAAGATAAGGAACACACCCATTATCAAGAAATCACATTAGGATTCTCTTTTTAACCTGTTCCTTAAAACACTAGTGCTTAGGAAATCTA
This sequence comes from Balaenoptera acutorostrata, assembly GCF_949987535.1. Lineage (NCBI taxonomy): Eukaryota > Metazoa > Chordata > Mammalia > Artiodactyla > Balaenopteridae > Balaenoptera > Balaenoptera acutorostrata. The sequence goes on from NW_026646396.1 coordinate 14,372, forward strand.
TTGGAGGCAGAAGCAGTCAAGGGTAGCTTAGGGATAGGGTTAGGGTTAGGGTACGGCTTAGGGTACGGGTTCGGGGAGGGGTTCGGGTAGGGCGTAGTGTATGGGATAGGGATAGGGTTAGGGTTAGTGTTAGGGTTAGGGCTCGGTTTAGGGTACGGGTTAGGATTAGGGTACGCGTTAGGGTTAGGGTAGGGGTTAGGGTTAGGGTATGCGATAGGGTGAGGTTACTTATTAAACCTATCCCACTCTCTAGATACCCCTTAGCACGTAAAGGAATATTATTTGGGGGTCCAGCCATGGAGAAGAGTTTAGACACTAGGAGAAAATAAGGAACACACCCATTATCAAGAAATCACATTAGGATTCTCTTTTTAACCTGTTCCTTAAAACACTAGTGCTTAGGAAATCTATTGGAGGCAGAAGCAGTCAAGGGTAGCTTAGGGTTAGGGTTAGGGTTAGGGTGAGTGTTAGGGTATGGCTTAGGGTACGGGTTACGGGGAGGGGTTCGGGTAGGGCGTAGGGTATGGGTTAGGGTTAGGGTTAGGGTTAGTGTTAGGGTTCGGGCTCGGTTTAGGGTACGGGTTAGGATTAGGGTACGCGTTAGTGTTAGGGTAGGGGTTAGGGTTATGGTACGCACTAGGGTGAGGGTAGTTATTAAACCTATCCCACTCTCTAGATACCCCTGAGCACGTAAAGGAATATTATTTGGGGGTCCAGCCATGGAGAAGAGTTTAGACACTAGGAGAAGATAAGGAACACACCCATTATCAAGAAATCACATTAGGATTCTCTTTTTAACCTGTTCCTTAAAACACTAGTGCTTAGGAATTCTATTGGAGGCAGAAGCAGTCAAGGGTAGCTTAGGGTTAGGGTTAGGGTGAGGGTGAGGGTTAGGGTACGGCTTAGGGTACGGGTTCGGGGAGGGGTTCGGGTAGGGCGTAGGGTATGGTTTAGGGTTAGGTTTAGGGTTAGTGTTAGGGTTAGGGCTCGGTTTAGGGTACGGGTTAGGATTAGGGTACGCGTTAGTGTTAGGGTAGGGGTTAGGGTTAGGGTACGCGATAGGGTGAGGTTAGTTATTAAACCTATCCCACTCTCTAGATACCCCTTAGCACGTAAAGGAATATTATTTGGGGGTCCAGCCATGGAGAAGAGTTTAGACACTAGGAGAAGATATGGAACACACCCATTATCAAGAAGTCACATTAGGATTCTCTTTTTAACCTGTTCCTTAAAACACTAGTGCTTAGGAAATCTATTGGAGGCAGAAGCAGTCAAGGGTAGCTTAGGGATAGGGTTAGGGTTAGGGTACGGCTTAGGGTACGGGTTCGGGGAGGGGTTCGGGTAGGGTGTAGGATATGGGTTAGGGTTTGGGTTAGGGTTAGTGTTAGGGTTAGGGCTCGGTTTAGGGTACGGGTTAGGATTAGGGTACGCGTTAGGGTTAGGGTAGGGGTTAGGGTTAGGGTACGCGATAGGTTGAGGTTAGTTATTAAACCTATCCCACTCTCTAGATACCCCTTAGCACGTAAAGGAATATTATTTGGGGGTCCAGCCATGGAGAAGAGTTTAGACACTAGGAGAAGATAAGGAACACACCCATTATCAAGAAATCACATTAGGATTCTCTTTTTAACCTGTTCCTTAAAACACTAGTGCTTAGGAAATCTATTGGAGGCAGAAGCAGTCAAGGGTAGCTTAGGGTTAGGTTTAGGGTTAGGGTGAGGGTTAGGGTATGGCTTAGGGTACGGGTTCGGGGAGGGGTTCGGGTAGGGCGTAGGGTATGGGTTAGGGTTAGGGTTAGGGTTAGTGTTAGGGTTAGGGCTCGGTTTAGGGTACGGGTTAGGATTAGGGTACGCGTTAGGGTTAGGGTAGGGTTTAGGGTTAGGGTACGCGTTAGGGTGAGGGTTGTTATTAAACCTACCCCACTCTCTAGATACCCCTGAGCACGTAAAGGAATATTATTTGGGGGTCCAGCCATGGAGAAGAGTTTAGACACGAGGAGAAGATAAGGAACACACCCATTATCAAGAAATCACATTAGGATTCTCTTTTTAACCTGTTCCTTAAAACACTAGTGCTTAGGAAATCTATTGGAGGCAGAAGCAGTCAAGGGTAGCTTAGGGTTAGGGTTAGGGTTAGGGTATGGCTTAGGGTACGGGTTCGGGGAGGGGTTCGGGTAGGGTGTAGGATATGGGTTAGGGTTTGGGTTAGGGTTAGTGTTAGGGTTAGGGCTCGGTTTAGGGTACGGGTTAGGATTAGGGTACGCGTTAGGGTTAGGGTAGGTGTTAGGGTTAGGGTACGCGTTAGGGTGAGGGTAGTTATTAAACCTATCACACGCTCTAGATACCCCCTAGCACGTAAAGGAATATTATTTGGGGGTCCAGCCATGGAGAAGTGTTTAGACACTAGGAGAAGATAAGGAACACACCCATTATCACGAAATCACATTAGGATTATCTTTTTAACCTGTTCCTTAAAACACTAGTGCTTAGGAAATCTATTGGAGGCAGAAGCAGTCAAGGGTAGCTTAGGGTTAGGGTTAGGGTTAGGGTGAGGGTTAGGGTATGGCTTAGGGTACGGGTTTCGGGGAGGGGTTCGGGTAGGGCGTAGGGTATGGGTTAGGGTTAGGGTTAGGGTTAGTGTTAGGTTTCCGGCTCGGTTTAGGGTACGGGTTAGGATTAGGGTACGCGTTAGTGTTAGGGTAGGGGTTAGGGTTATGGTACGCACTAGGGTGAGGGTAGTTATTAAACCTATCCCACTCTCTAGATACCCCTGAGCACGTAAAGGAATATTATTTGGGGGTCCAGCCATGGAGAAGAGTTTAGACACTAGGAGAAGATAAGGAACACACCCATTATCAAGAAATCACATTAGGATTCTCTTTTTAACCTGTTCCTTAAAACACTAGTTCTTAGGAATTCTATTGGAGGCAGAAGCAGTCAAGGGTAGCTTAAGGTTAGGGTTAGGGTGAGGGTGAGGGTTAGGGTACGGCTTAGGGTACGGGTTCGGGGAGGGGTTCGGGTAGGGCGTAGGGTATGGTTTAGGGTTAGGGTTAGGGTTAGTGTTAGGGTTAGGGCTCGGTTTAGGGTACGGGTTAGGATTAGGGTACGCGTTAGTGTTAGGGTAGGGGTTAGGGTTAGGGTACGCGATAGGGTGAGGTTAGTTATTAAACCTATCCTACTCTCTAGATACCCCTTAGCACGTAAAGGAATATTATTTGGGGGTCCAGCCATGGAGAAGAGTTTAGACACTAGGAGAAGATAAGGAACACACCCATTATCAAGAAATCACATTAGGATTCTCTTTTTAACCTGTTCCTTAAAACACTAGTGCTTAGGAAATCTATTGGAGGCAGAAGCAGTCAAGGGTAGCTTAGGGATAGGGTTAGGGTTAGGGTACGGCTTAGGGTACGGGTTCGGGGAGGGGTTCGGGTAGGGCGTAGGGTATGGGTTAGGGTTAGGGTTAGGGTTAGTGTTAGGGTTAGGGCTCGGTTTAGGGTACGGGTTAGGATTATGGTACGCGTTAGGGTTAGGGTAGGGGTTAGGGTTAGGGTATGCGATAGGGTGAGGTTACTTATTAAACCTATCCCACTCTCTAGATACCCCTTAGCACGTAAAGGAATATTATTTGGGGGTCCAGCCATGGAGAAGTGTTTAGACACTAGGAGAAAATAAGGAACACACCCATTATCAAGAAATCACATTAGGATTCTCTTTTTTACCTGTTCCTTAAAACACTAGTGCTTAGGAAATCTATTGGAGGCAGAAGCAGTCAAGGGTAGCTTAGGGTTAGGTTTAGGGTTAGGGTGAGGGTTAGGGTATGGCTTAGGGTACGGGTTCGGGGAGGGGTTCGGGTAGGGCGTAGGGTATGGGTTAGGGTTAGGGTTAGGGTTAGTGTTAGGGTTAGGGCTCGGTTTAGGGTACGGGTTAGGATTAGGGTACGCGTTAGGGTTAGGGTAGGGTTTAGGGTTAGGGTACGCGTTAGGGTGAGGGTTGTTATTAAACCTATCCCACTCTCTAGATACCCCTGAGCACGTAAAGGAATATTATTTGGGGGTCCAGCCATGGAGAAGAGTTTAGACACGAGGAGAAGATAAGGAACACACCCATTATCAAGAAATCACATTAGGATTCTCTTTTTAACCTGTTCCTTAAAACACTAGTGCTTAGGAAATCTATTGGAGGCAGAAGCAGTCAAGGGTAGCTTAGGGTTAGGGTTAGGGTTAGGGTACGGCTTAGGGTACGGGTTCGGGGAGGGGTTCGGGTAGGGTGTAGGATATGGGTTAGGGTTTGGGTTAGGGTTAGTGTTAGGGTTAGGGCTCGGTTTAGGGTACGGGTTAGGATTAGGGTACGCGTTAGGGTTAGGGTAGGTGTTAGGGTTAGGGTACGCGTTAGGGTGAGGGTAGTTATTAAACCTATCACACGCTCTAGATACCCCCTAGCACGTAAAGGAATATTATTTGGGGGTCCAGCCATGGAGAAGTGTTTAGACACTAGGAGAAGATAAGGAACACACCCATTATTACGAAATCACATTAGGATTCTCTTTTTAACCTGTTCCTTAAAACACTAGTGCTTAGGAAATCTATTGGAGGCAGAAGCAGTCAAGGGTAGCTTAGGGTTAGGGTTAGGGTTAGGGTGAGGGTTAGGGTATGGCTTAGGGTACGGGTTTCGGGGAGGGGTTCGGGTAGGGCGTAGGGTAAGGGTTAGGGTTAGGGTTAGGGTTAGTGTTAGGGTTAGGGCTCGGTTTAGGGTACGGGTTAGGATTAGGGTACGCGTTAGTGTTAGGGTAGGGGTTAGGGTTAGGGTACGCGATAGGGTGAGGTTAGTTATTAAACCTATCCTACTCTCTAGATACCCCTTAGCACGTAAAGGAATATTATTTGGGGGTCCAGCCATGGAGAAGAGTTTAGACACTAGGAGAAGATAAGGAACACACCCATTATCAAGAAATCACATTAGGATTCTCTTTTTAACCTGTTCCTTAAAACACTAGTGCTTAGGAAATCTATTGGAGGCAGAAGCAGTCAAGGGTAGCTTAGGGATAGGGTTAGGGTTAGGGTACGGCTTAGGGTACGGGTTCGGGGAGGGGTTCGGGTAGGGCGTAGGGTATGGGTTAGGGTTAGGGTTAGCGTTAGTGTTAGGGTTAGGGCTCGGTTTAGGGTACGGGTTAGGATTATGGTACGCGTTAGGGTTAGGGTAGGGGTTAGGGTTAGGGTATGCGATAGGGTGAGGTTACTTATTAAACCTATCCCACTCTCTAGATACCCCTTAGCACGTAAAGGAATATTATTTGGGGGTCCAGCCATGGAGAAGAGTTTAGACACTAGGAGAAAATAAGGAACACACCCATTATCAAGAAATCACATTAGGATTCTCTTTTTAACCTGTTCCTTAAAACACTAGTGCTTAGGAAATCTATTGGAGGCAGAAGCAGTCAAGGGTAGCTTAGGGTTAGGGTTAGGGATAGGGTGAGGGTTAGGGTACGGCTTAGGGTACGGGTTCGGGGAGGGGTTCGGGTAGGGCGTAGGGTATGGGATAGGGATAGGGTTAGGGTTAGTGTTAGGGTTAGGGCTCGGTTTAGGGTACGGGTTAGGATTAGGGTACGCGTTAGTGTTAGGGTAGTGGTTAGGGTTAGGGTACGCGATAGGGTGAGGTTAGTTATTAAACCTATCCCACTCTCTAGATACCCCTTAGCACGTAAAGGAATATTATTTGGGGGTCCAGCCATGGAGAAGAGTTTAGACACTAGGAGAAAATAAGGAACACACCCATTATCAAGAAATCACTTTAGGATTCTCTTTTTAACCTGTTCCTTAAAACACTAGTGCTTAGGAAATCTATTGGAGGCAGAAGCAGTCAAGGGTAGCTTAGGGATAGGGTTAGGGTTAGGGTACGGCTTAGGGTACGGGTTCGGGGAGGGGTTCGGGTAGGGCGTAGGGTATGGGTTAGGTTTAGGGTTAGGGTTAGTGTTAGGGTTAGGGCTCGGTTTAGGGTACGGGTTAGGATTAGGGTACGCGTTAGGGTTAGGGTAGGGGTTAGGGTTAGGGTATGCGATAGGGTGAGGTTACTTATTAAACCTATCCCACTCTCTACATACCCCTTAGCACGTAAAGGAATATTATTTGGGGGTCCAGCCATGGAGAAGAGTTTAGACACTAGGAGAAAATAAGGAACACACCCATTATCAAGAAATCACATTAGGATTCTCTTTTTAACCTGTTCCTTAAAACACTAGTGCTTAGGAAATCTATTGGAGGCAGAAGCAGTCAAGGGTAGCTTAGGGTTAGGTTTAGGGTTAGGGTGAGGGTTAGGGTATGGCTTAGGGTACGGGTTCGGGGAGGGGTTCGGGTAGGGCGTAGGGTATGGGTTAGGGTTAGGGTTAGGGTTAGTGTTAGGGTTAGGGCTCGGTTTAGGGTACGGGTTAGGATTAGGGTACGCGTTAGGTTTAGGGTAGGGTTTAGGGTTAGGGTACGCGTTAGGGTGAGGGTTGTTATTAAACCTATCCCACTCTCTACATACCCCTGAGCACGTAAAGGAATATTATTTGGGGGTCCAGCCATGGAGAAGAGTTTAGACACGAGGAGAAGATAAGGAACACACCCATTATCAAGAAATCACATTAGGATTCTCTTTTTAACCTGTTCCTTAAAACACTAGTGCTTAGGAAATCTATTGGAGGCAGAAGCAGTCAAGGGTAGCTTAGGGTTAGGGTTAGGGTTAGGGTACGGCTTAGGGGAGGGGTTCGGGTAGGGCATAGGGTATGTTTTAGGGTTAGGGTTAGGGTTAGTGTTAGGGTTAGGGCTCGGTTTAGGGTACGGGTTAGGATTAGGGTACGCGTTAGTGTTAGGGTAGGGGTTAGGGTTAGGGTACGCGATAGGGTGAGGTTAGTTATTAAACCTATCACACTCTTTAGATACCCCTTAGCACGTAAACGAATATTATTTGTGGGTCCAGCCATGGAGAAGAGTTTAGACACTAGGAGAAGATAAGGAACACACCCATTATCACGAAATCACATTAGGATTCTCTTTTTAACCTGTTCCTTAAAACACTATTGCTTAGGAAATCTATTGGAGGCAGAAGCAGTCAAGGGTAGCTTAGGGTTAGGGTTAGGGTTAGGGTACGGCTTAGAGTACGGGTTCGGGGAGGGGTTCGGCTAGGGCGTAGGGTATGTGTTAGGGTTAGGGTTAAGGTTAGTGTTAGGGTTAGGGCTCGGTTTAGGGTACGGGTTAGGATTAGGGTACGCGTTAGGGTTAGGGTAGGGGTTAGGGTTAGGGTATGCGATAGGGTGAGGTTACTTATTAAACATATCCCACTCTCTAGATACCCCTGAGCACGTAAAGGAATATTATTTGGGGGTCCAGCCATGGAGAAGAGTTTAGACACTAGGAGAAAATAAGGAACACACCCATTATCAAGAAATCACATTAGGATTCTCTTTTTAACCTGTTCCTTAAAACACTAGTGCTTAGGAAATCTATTGGAGGCAGAAGCAGTCAAGGGTAGCTTAGGGTTAGGGTTAGGGTTAGGGTACGGCTTAGGGTACGGGTTCGGGGAGGGGTTCGGGTAGGGCGTAGGGTATGGGTTAGGGTTAGGGTTAGGGTTAGTGTTAGGGTTCGGGCTCTGTTTAGGGTACGGGTTAGGATTAGGGTACGCGTTAGTGTTAGGGTAGGGGTTAGGGTTATGGTACGCACTAGGGTGAGGGTAGTTATTAAACCTATCCCACTCTCTAGATACCCCTGAGCACGTAAAGGAATATTATTTGGGGGTCCAGCCATGGAGAAGAGTTTAGACACTAGGAGAAGATAAGGAACACACCCATTATCAAGAAATCACATTAGGATTCTCTTTTTAACCTGTTCCTTAAAACACTAGTGCTTAGGAAATCTATTGGAGGCAGAAGCAGTCAAGGGTAGCTTAGGGATAGGGTTAGGGTTAGGGTACGGCTTAGGGTACGGGTTCGGGGAGGGGTTCGGGTAGGGCGTAGGGTATGGGTTAGGGTTAGGGTTAGCGTTAGTGTTAGGGTTAGGGCTCGGTTTAGGGTACGGGTTAGGATTATGGTACGCGTTAGGGTTAGGGTAGGGGTTAGGGTTAGGGTATGCGATAGGGTGAGGTTACTTATTAAACCTATCCCACTCTCTAGATACCCCTTAGCACGTAAAGGAATATTATTTGGGGGTCCAGCCATGGAGAAGAATTTAGACACTAGGAGAAAATAAGGAACACACCCATTATCAAGAAATCACATTAGGATTCTCTTTTTAACCTGTTCCTTAAAACACTAGTGCTTAGGAAATCTATTGGAGGCAGAAGCAGTCAAGGGTAGCTTAGGGTTAGGGTTAGGGTTAGGGTGAGGGTTAGGGTACGGCTTAGGGTACGGGTTCGGGGAGGGGTTCGGGTAGGGCGTAGGGTATGGGATAGGGATAGGGTTAGGGTTAGTGTTAGGGTTAGGGCTCGGTTTAGGGTACGGGTTAGGATTAGGGTACGCGTTAGTGTTAGGGTAGTGGTTACGGTTAGGGTACGCGATAGGGTGAGGTTAGTTATTAAACCTATCCCACTCTCTAGATACCCCTTAGCACGTAAAGGAATATTATTTGGGGGTCCAGCCATGGAGAAGAGTTTAGACACTAGGAGAAAATAAGGAACACACCCATTATCAAGAAATCACTTTAGGATTCTCTTTTTAACCTGTTCCTTAAAACACTAGTGCTTAGGAAATCTATTGGAGGCAGAAGCAGTCAAGGGTAGCTTAGGGATAGGGTTAGGGTTAGGGTACGGCTTAGGGTACGGGTTCGGGGAGGGGTTCGGGTAGGGCGTAGGGTATGGGTTAGGGTTAGGGTTAGGGTTAGTGTTAGGGTTAGGGCTCGGTTTAGGGTACGGGTTAGGATTAGGGTACGCGTTAGGGTTAGGGTAGGGGTTAGGGTTAGGGTATGCGATAGGGTGAGGTTACTTATTAAACCTATCCCACTCTCTACATACCCCTTAGCACGTAAAGGAATATTATTTGGGGGTCCAGCCATGGAGAAGAGTTTAGACACTAGGAGAAAATAAGGAACACACCCATTATCAAGAAATCACATTAGGATTCTCTTTTTAACCTGTTCCTTAAAACACTAGTGCTTAGGAAATCTATTGGAGGCAGAAGCAGTCAAGGGTAGCTTAGGGTTAGGTTTAGGGTTAGGGTGAGGGTTAGGGTATGGCTTAGGGTACGGGTTCGGGGAGGGGTTCGGGTAGGGCGTAGGGTATGGGTTAGGGTTAGGGTTAGGGTTAGTGTTAGGGTTAGGGCTCGGTTTAGGGTACGGGTTAGGATTAGGGTACGCGTTAGGGTTAGGGTAGGGTTTAGGGTTAGGGTACGCGTTAGGGTGAGGGTTGTTATTAAACCTATCCCACTCTCTAGATACCCCTGAGCACGTAAAGGAATATTATTTGGGGGTCCAGCCATGGAGAAGAGTTTAGACACGAGGAGAAGATAAGGAACACACCCATTATCAAGAAATCACATTAGGATTCTCTTTTTAACCTGTTCCTTAAAACACTAGTGCTTAGGAAATCTATTGGAGGCAGAAGCAGTCAAGGGTAGCTTAGGGTTAGGGTTAGGGTTAGGGTACGGCTTAGGGGAGGGGTTCGGGTAGGGCATAGGGTATGTTTTAGGGTTAGGGTTAGGGTTAGTGTTAGGGTTAGGGCTCGGTTTAGGGTACGGGTTAGGATTAGGGTACGCGTTAGTGTTAGGGTACGGGTTAGGGTTAGGGTACGCGATAGGGTGAGGTTAGTTATTAAACCTATCACACTCTTTAGATACCCCTTAGCACGTAAACGAATATTATTTGTGGGTCCAGCCATGGAGAAGAGTTTAGACACTAGGAGAAGATAAGGAACACACCCATTATCACGAAATCACATTAGGATTCTCTTTTTAACCTGTTCCTTAAAACACTATTGCTTAGGAAATCTATTGGAGGCAGAAGCAGTCAAGGGTAGCTTAGGGTTAGGGTTAGGGTTAGGGTACGGCTTAGAGTACGGGTTCGGGGAGGGGTTCGGCTAGGGCGTAGGGTATGTGTTAGGGTTAGGGTTAGGGTTAGTGTTAGGGTTAGGGCTCGGTTTAGGGTACGGGTTAGGATTAGGGTATGCGTTAGGGTTAGGGTAGGGGTTAGGGTTAGGGTATGCGATAGGGTGAGGTTACTTATTAAACATATCCCACTCTCTAGATACCCCTGAGCACGTAAAGGAATATTATTTGGGGGTCCAGCCATGGAGAAGAGTTTAGACACTAGGAGAAAATAAGGAACACACCCATTATCAAGAAATCACATTAGGATTCTCTTTTTAACCTGTTCCTTAAAACACTAGTGCTTAGGAAATCTATTGGAGGCAGAAGCAGTCAAGGGTAGCTTAGGGTTAGGGTTAGGGTTAGGGTACGGCTTAGGGTACGGGTTCGGGGAGGGGTTCGGGTAGGGCGTAGGGTATGGGTTAGGGTTAGGGTTAGGGTTAGTGTTAGGGTTCGGGCTCTGTTTAGGGTACGGGTTAGGATTAGGGTACGCGTTAGTGTTAGGGTAGGGGTTAGGGTTATGGTACGCACTAGGGTGAGGGTAGTTATTAAACCTATCCCACTCTCTAGATACCCCTGAGCACGTAAAGGAATATTATTTGGGGGTCCAGCCATGGAGAAGAGTTTAGACACTAGGAGAAGATAAGGAACACACCCATTATCAAGAAATCACATTAGGATTCTCTTTTTAACCTGTTCCTTAAAACACTAGTGCTTAGGAAATCTATTGGAGGCAGAAGCAATCAAGGGTAGCTTAGGGTTAGAGTTAGCGTTAGGGTGAGGGTTACGGTACGGCATAGGTTACGGGTTCGGGGAGGGGTTAGGGTAGGGCGTAGGGTATGGTATAGGGTTAGGGTTAGGGTTAGTGTTAGGGTTAGGGCTCGGTTTAGGGTACGGGTTAGGATTAGGGTACGCGTTAGGGTTAGGGTAGGGGTTAGCGTTAGGGTACGCTTTAGGGTGAGAGTAGTTATTAAACCTATCCCACTCTCTAGATACCCCTTAGCACGTAAAGTAATATTATTTGGGGGTCCAGCCATGGAGAAGAGCTTAGACACTAGGAGAAGATAAGGAACACACCCATTATCAAGAAATCACATTAGGATTCTCTTTTTAACCTGTTCCTTAAAACACTAGTGCTTAGGAAATCTATTGGAGGCAGAAGCAGTCAAGGGTAGCTTAGGGTTAGGGTAAGGGTGAGGGGGAGGGTTAGGGTACGGCTTAGGGTACGGGTTCGGGGAGGCGTTCGGGTAGGGCGTAGGGTATGGGTTAGGGTTAGGGTTAGCGCTAGTGTTAGGGTTAGGGCTCGGTTTAGGGTACGGGTTAGGATTAGGGTATGCGTTAGGGTTAGGGTAGGGGTTAGGGTTAGGGTACGCGTTAGAGTGAGGGTAGTTATTAAACCTATCCCACTCTCTAGATACCCCTTAGCACGTAAAGGAATATTATTTGGGGGTCCAGCCATTGAGAAGAGTTTAGACACTAGGAGAAGATAAGGAACACACCCATTATCAAGAAATCACATTAGGATTCTCTTTTTAACCTGTTCCTTAAAACACTAGTGCTTAGGAAATCTATTGGAGGCAGAAGCAGTCAAGGGTAGCTTAGGGATAGGGTTAGGGTTAGGGTACGGCTTAGGGTACGGGTTCGGGGAGGGGTTCGGGTAGGGCGTAGGGTATGGGTTAGGGTTAGGGTTAGGGTTAGTGTTAGGGTTAGGGCTCGGTTTAGGGTACGGGTTAGGATTAGGGTACGCGTTAGGGTTAGGGTAGGGTTTAGGGTTAGGGTATGCGATAGGGTGAGGTTACTTATTAAACCTATCCCACTCTCTAGATACCCCTTAGCACATAAAGGAATATTATTTGGAGGTCCAGCCATGGAGAAGAGTTTAGACACTAGGAGAAAATAAGGAACACACCCATTATCAAGAAATCACATTAGGATTCTCTTTTTAACCTGTTCCTTAAAACACTAGTGCTTAGGAAATCTATTGGAGGCAGAAGCAGTCAAGGGTAGCTTAGGGTTAGGTTTAGGGTTAGGGTGAGGGTTAGGGTATGGCTTAGGGTACGGGTTCGGGGAGGGGTTCGGGTAGGGCGTAGGGTATGGGTTAGGGTTAGGGTTAGGGTTAGTGTTAGGGTTAGGGCTCGGTTTAGGGTACGGGTTAGGATTAGGGTACGCGTTAGGGTTAGGGTAGGGTTTAGGGTTAGGGTACGCGTTAGGGTGAGGGTTGTTATTAAACCTATCCCACTCTCTAGATACCCCTGAGCACGTAAAGGAATATTATTTGGGGGTCCAGCCATGGAGAAGAGTTTAGACACGAGGAGAAGATAAGGAACACACCCATTATCAAGAAATCACATTAGGATTCTCTTTTTAACCTGTTCCTTAAAACACTAGTGCTTAGGAAATCTATTGGAGGCAGAAGCAGTCAAGGGTAGCTTAGGGTTAGGGTTAGGGTTAGGGTACGGCTTAGGGTACGGGTTCGGGGAGGGGTTCGGGTAGGGCGTAGGGTATGGGATAGGGATAGGGTTAGGGTTAGTGTTAGGGTTAGGGCTAGGTTTAGGGTACGGGTTAGGATTAGGGTACGCGTTAGGGTTAGGGTAGGGGTTAGGGTTAGGGTATGCGATAGGGTGAGGTTACTTATTAAACCTATCCCACTCTCTAGATACCCCTTAGCACGTAAAGGAATATTATTTGGGGGTCCAGCCATGGAGAAGAGTTTAGACACTAGGAGAAAATAAGGAACACACCCATTATCAAGAAATCACATTAGGATTCTCTTTTTAACCTGTTCCTTAAAACACTAGTGCTTAGGAAATCTATTGGAGGCAGAAGCAGTCAAGGGTAGCTTAGGGTTAGGGTTACGGTTAGGGTGAGTGTTAGGGTATGGCTTAGGATACGGGTTACGGGGAGGGGTTCGGGTAGGGCGTAGGGTATGGGTTAGGGTTAGGGTTAGGGTTAGTGTTAGGGTTCGGGCTCGGTTTAGGGTACGGGTTAGGATTAGGGTACGCGTTAGTGTTAGGGTAGGGGTTAGGGTTATGGTACGCACTAGGGTGAGGGTAGTTATTAAACCTATCCCACTCTCTAGATACCCCTGAGCACGTAAAGGAATATTATTTGGGGGTCCAGCCATGGAGAAGAGTTTAGACACTAGGAGACGATAAGGAACACACCCATTATCAAGAAATCACATTAGGATTCTCTTTTTAACCTGTTCCTTAAAACACTAGTGCTTAGGAATTCTATTGGAGGCAGAAGCAGTCAAGGGTAGCTTAGGGTTAGGGTTAGGGTGAGGGTGAGGGTTAGGGTACGGCTTAGGGTACGGGTTCGGGGAGGGGTTCGGGTAGGGCGTAGGGTATGGTTTAGGGTTAGGGTTAGGGTTAGTGTTAGGGTTAGGGCTCGGTTTAGGGTACGGGTTAGGATTAGGGTACGCGTTAGTGTTAGGGTAGGGGTTAGGGTTAGGGTACGCGATAGGGTGAGGTTAGTTATTAAACCTATCCCACTCTCTAGATACCCCTTAGCACGTAAAGGAATATTATTTGGGGGTCGAGCCATGGAGAAGAGTTTAGACACTAGGAGAAGATAAGGAACACACCCATTATCAAGAAATCACATTAGGATTCTCTTTTTAACCTGTTCCTTAAAACACTAGTGCTTAGGAAATCTATTGGAGGCAGAAGCAGTCAAGGGTAGCTTAGGGATAGGGTTAGGGTTAGGGTACGGCTTAGGGTACGGGTTCGGGGAGGGGTTCGGGTAGGGCGTAGGGTATGGGTTAGGGTTAGGGTTAGGGTTAGTGTTAGGGTTAGGGCTCGGTTTAGGGTACGGGTTAGGATTAGGGTACGCCTTAGTGTTAGGGTAGGGGTTAGGGTTAGGGTACGCTATAGGGTGAGGTTAGTTATTAAACCTATCCCACTCTCTAGATACCCCTTAGCACGTAAAGGAATATTATTTGGGGGTCCAGCCATGGAGAAGAGTTTAGACACTAGGAGAAGATAAGGAACACACCCATTATCAAGAAATCACATTAGGATTCTCTTTTTAACCTGTTCCTTAAAACACTAGTGCTTAGGAAATCTATTGGAGGCAGAAGCAGTCAAGGGTAGCTTAGGGTTAGGTTTAGGGTTAGGGTGAGGGTTAGGGTATGGCTTAGGGTACGGGTTCGGGGAGGGGTTCGGGTAGGGCGTAGGGTATGGGTTAGGGTTAGGGTTAGGGTTAGTGTTAGGGTTAGGGCTCGGTTTAGGGTACGGGTTAGGATTAGGGTACGCGTTAGGGTTAGGGTAGGGTTTAGGGTTAGGGTACGCGTTAGGGTGGGGGTTGTTATTAAACCTATCCCACTCTCTAGATACCCCTGAGCACGTAAAGGAATATTATTTGGGGGTCCAGCCATGGAGAAGAGTTTAGACACGAGGAGAAGATAAGGAACACACCCATTATCAAGAAATCACATTAGGATTCTCTTTTTAACCTGTTCCTTAAAACACTAGTGCTTAGGAAATCTATTGGAGGCAGAAGCAGTCAAGGGTAGCTTAGGGTTAGGGTTAGGGTTAGGGTACGGCTTAGGGTACGGGTTCGGGGAGGGGTTCGGGTAGGGTGTAGGATATGGGTTAGGGTTTGGGTTAGGGTTAGTGTTAGGGTTAGGGCTCGGTTTAGGGTACGGGTTAGGATTAGGGTACGCGTTAGGGTTAGGGTAGGTGTTAGGGTTAGGGTACGCGTTAGGGTGAGGGTAGTTATTAAACCTATCACACGCTCTAGATACCCCCTAGCACGTAAAGAATATTATTTGGGGGTCCAGCCATGGAGAAGTGTTTAGACACTAGGAGAAGATAAGGAACACACCCATTATCACGAAATCACATTAGGATTCTCTTTTTAACCTATTCCTTAAAACACTAGTGCTTAGGAAATCTATTGGAGGCAGAAGAAGTCAAGGGTAGCTTAGGGATAGGGTTAGGGTTAGGGTACGGCTTAGGGTACGGGTTCGGGGAGGGGTTCGGGTAGGGCGTAGGGTATGGGTTAGGGTTAGGGTTAGGGTTAGTGTTAGGGTTAGGGCTCGGTTTAGGGTACGGGTTAGGATTAGGGTACGCGTTAGGGTTAGGGTAGGGTTTAGGGTTAGGGTATGCGATAGGGTGAGGTTACTTATTAAACCTATCCCACTCTCTAGATACCCCTTAGCACATAAAGGAATATTATTTGGAGGTCCAGCCATGGAGAAGAGTTTAGACACTAGGAGAAAATAAGGAACACACCCATTATCAAGAAATCACATTAGGATTCTCTTTTTAACCTGTTCCTTAAAACACTAGTGCTTAGGAAATCTATTGGAGGCAGAAGCAGTCAAGGGTAGCTTAGGGTTAGGTTTAGGGTTAGGGTGAGGGTTAGGGTATGGCTTAGGGTACGGGTTCGGGGAGGGGTTCGGGTAGGGCGTAGGGTATGGGTTAGGGTTAGGGTTAGGGTTAGTGTTAGGGTTAGGGCTCGGTTTAGGGTACGGGTTAGGATTAGGGTACGCGTTAGGGTTAGGGTAGGGTTTAGGGTTAGGGTACGCGTTAGGGTGAGGGTTGTTATTAAACCTATCCCACTCTCTAGATACCCCTGAGCACGTAAAGGAATATTATTTGGGGGTCCAGCCATGGAGAAGAGTTTAGACACGAGGAGAAGATAAGGAACACACCCATTATCAAGAAATCACATTAGGATTCTCTTTTTAACCTGTTCCTTAAAACACTAGTGCTTAGGAAATCTATTGGAGGCAGAAGCAGTCAAGGGTAGCTTAGGGTTAGGGTTAGGGTTAGGGTACGGCTTAGGGTACGGGTTCGGGGAGGGGTTCGGGTAGGGCGTAGGGTATGGGATAGGGATAGGGTTAGGGTTAGTGTTAGGGTTAGGGCTCGGTTTAGGGTACGGGTTAGGATTAGGGTACGCGTTAGGGTTAGGGTAGGGGTTAGGGTTAGGGTATGCGATAGGGTGAGGTTACTTATTAAACCTATCCCACTCTCTAGATACCCCTTAGCACGTAAAGGAATATTATTTGGGGGTCCAGCCATGGAGAAGAGTTTAGACACTAGGAGAAAATAAGGAACACACCCATTATCAAGAAATCACATTAGGATTCTCTTTTTAACCTGTTCCTTAAAACACTAGTGCTTAGGAAATCTATTGGAGGCAGAAGCAGTCAAGGGTAGCTTAGGGTTAGGGTTACGGTTAGGGTGAGTGTTAGGGTATGGCTTAGGGTACGGGTTACGGGGAGGGGTTCGGGTAGGGCGTAGGGTATGGGTTAGGGTTAGGGTTAGGGTTAGTGTTAGGGTTCGGGCTCGGTTTAGGGTACGGGTTAGGATTAGGGTACGCGTTAGTGTTAGGGTAGGGGTTAGGGTTATGGTACGCACTAGGGTGAGGGTAGTTATTAAACCTATCCCACTCTCTAGATACCCCTGAGCACGTAAAGGAATATTATTTGGGGGTCCAGCCATGGAGAAGAGTTTAGACACTAGGAGAAGATAAGGAACACACCCATTATCAAGAAATCACATTAGGATTCTCTTTTTAACCTGTTCCTTAAAACACTAGTGCTTAGGAATTCTATTGGAGGCAGAAGCAGTCAAGGGTAGCTTAGGGTTAGGGTTAGGGTGAGGGTGAGGGTTAGGGTACGGCTTAGGGTACGGGTTCGGGGAGGGGTTCGGGTAGGGCGTAGGGTATGGTTTAGGGTTAGGGTTAGGGTTAGTGTTAGGGTTAGGGCTCGGTTTAGGGTACGGGTTAGGATTAGGGTACGCGTTAGTGTTAGGGTAGGGGTTAGGGTTAGGGTACGCGATAGGGTGAGGTTAGTTATTAAACCTATCCCACTCTCTAGATACCCCTTAGCACGTAAAGGAATATTATTTGGGGGTCGAGCCATGGAGAAGAGTTTAGACACTAGGAGAAGATAAGGAACACACCCATTATCAAGAAATCACATTAGGATTCTCTTTTTAACCTGTTCCTTAAAACACTAGTGCTTAGGAAATCTATTGGAGGCAGAAGCAGTCAAGGGTAGCTTAGGGATAGGGTTAGGGTTAGGGTACGGCTTAGGGTACGGGTTCGGGGAGGGGTTCGGGTAGGGCGTAGGGTATGGGTTAGGGTTAGGGTTAGGGTTAGTGTTAGGGTTAGGGCTCGGTTTAGGGTACGGGTTAGGATTAGGGTACGCCTTAGTGTTAGGGTAGGGGTTAGGGTTAGGGTACGCTATAGGGTGAGGTTAGTTATTAAACCTATCCCACTCTCTAGATACCCCTTAGCACGTAAAGGAATATTATTTGGGGGTCCAGCCATGGAGAAGAGTTTAGACACTAGGAGAAGATAAGGAACACACCCATTATCAAGAAATCACATTAGGATTCTCTTTTTAACCTGTTCCTTAAAACACTAGTGCTTAGGAAATCTATTGGAGGCAGAAGCAGTCAAGGGTAGCTTAGGGTTAGGTTTAGGGTTAGGGTGAGGGTTAGGGTATGGCTTAGGGTACGGGTTCGGGGAGGGGTTCGGGTAGGGCGTAGGGTATGGGTTAGGGTTAGGGATAGGGTTAGTGTTAGGGTTAGGGCTCGGTTTAGGGTACGGGTTAGGATTAGGGTACGCGTTAGGGTTAGGGTAGGGTTTAGGGTTAGGGTACGCGTTAGGGTGGGGGTTGTTATTAAACCTATCCCACTCTCTAGATACCCCTGAGCACGTAAAGGAATATTATTTGGGGGTCCAGCCATGGAGAAGAGTTTAGACACGAGGAGAAGATAAGGAACACACCCATTATCAAGAAATCACATTAGGATTCTCTTTTTAACCTGTTCCTTAAAACACTAGTGCTTAGGAAATCTATTGGAGGCAGAAGCAGTCAAGGGTAGCTTAGGGTTAGGGTTAGGGTTAGGGTACGGCTTAGGGTACGGGTTCGGGGAGGGGTTCGGGTAGGGTGTAGGATATGGGTTAGGGTTTGGGTTAGGGTTAGTGTTAGGGTTAGGGCTCGGTTTAGGGTACGGGTTAGGATTAGGGTACGCGTTAGGGTTAGGGTAGGTGTTAGGGTTAGGGTACGCGTTAGGGTGAGGGTAGTTATTAAACCTATCACACGCTCTAGATACCCCCTATCACGTAAAGAATATTATTTGGGGGTCCAGCCATGGAGAAGTGTTTAGACACTAGGAGAAGATAAGGAACACACCCATTATCACGAAATCACATTAGGATTCTCTTTTTAACCTATTCCTTAAAACACTAGTGCTTAGGAAATCTATTGGAGGCAGAAGCAGTCAAGGGTAGCTTACGGTTAGGGTTAGGGTTAGGGTGAGGGTTAGGGTATGGCTTAGGGTACGGGTTTCGGGGAGGGGTTCGGGTAGGGCGTAGGGTATGGGTTAGGGTTAGGGTTAGGGTTAGTGTTAGGGTTCGGGCTCGGTTTAGGGTACGGGTTAGGATTAGGGTACGCGTTAGGGTTAGGGTAGGGTTTAGGGTTAGGGTACGCGTTAGGGTGAGGGTTGTTATTAAACCTATCCCACTCTCTAGATACCCCTGAGCACGTAAAGGAATATTATTTGGGGGTCCAGCCATGGAGAAGAGTTTAGACACGAGGAGAAGATAAGGAACACACCCATTATCAAGAAATCACATTAGGATTCTCTTTTTAACCTGTTCCTTAAAACACTAGTGCTTAGGAAATCTATTGGAGGCAGAAGCAGTCAAGGGTAGCTTAGGGTTAGGGTTAGGGTTAGGGTACGGCTTAGGGTACGGGTTCGGGGAGGGGTTCGGGTAGGGCGTAGGGTATGGGATAGGGATAGGGTTAGGGTTAGTGTTAAGGTTAGGGCTAGGTTTAGGGTACGGGTTAGGATTAGGGTACGCGTTAGGGTTAGGGTAGGGGTTAGGGTTAGGGTATGCGATAGGGTGAGGTTACTTATTAAACCTATCCCACTCTCTAGATACCCCTTAGCACGTAAAGGAATATTATTTGGGGGTCCAGCCATGGAGAAGAGTTTAGACACTAGGAGAAAATAAGGAACACACCCATTATCAAGAAATCACATTAGGATTCTCTTTTTAACCTGTTCCTTAAAACACTAGTGCTTAGGAAATCTATTGGAGGCAGAAGCAGTCAAGGGTAGCTTAGGGTTAGGGTTACGGTTAGGGTGAGTGTTAGGGTATGGCTTAGGGTACGGGTTACGGGGAGGGGTTCGGGTAGGGCGTAGGGTATGGGTTAGGGTTAGGGTTAGGGTTAGTGTTAGGGTTCGGGCTCGGTTTAGGGTACGGGTTAGGATTAGGGTACGCGTTAGTGTTAGGGTAGGGGTTAGGGTTATGGTACGCACTAGGGTGAGGGTAGTTATTAAACCTATCCCACTCTCTAGATACCCCTGAGCACGTAAAGGAATATTATTTGGGGGTCCAGCCATGGAGAAGAGTTTAGACACTAGGAGACGATAAGGAACACACCCATTATCAAGAAATCACATTAGGATTCTCTTTTTAACCTGTTCCTTAAAACACTAGTGCTTAGGAATTCTATTGGAGGCAGAAGCAGTCAAGGGTAGCTTAGGGTTAGGGTTAGGGTGAGGGTGAGGGTTAGGGTACGGCTTAGGGTACGGGTTCGGGGAGGGGTTCGGGTAGGGCGTAGGGTATGGTTTAGGGTTAGGGTTAGGGTTAGTGTTAGGGTTAGGGCTCGGTTTAGGGTACGGGTTAGGATTAGGGTACGCGTTAGTGTTAGGGTAGGGGTTAGGGTTAGGGTACGCGATAGGGTGAGGTTAGTTATTAAACCTATCCCACTCTCTAGATACCCCTTAGCACGTAAAGGAATATTATTTGGGGGTCGAGCCATGGAGAAGAGTTTAGACACTAGGAGAAGATAAGGAACACACCCATTATCAAGAAATCACATTAGGATTCTCTTTTTAACCTGTTCCTTAAAACACTAGTGCTTAGGAAATCTATTGGAGGCAGAAGCAGTCAAGGGTAGCTTAGGGATAGGGTTAGGGTTAGGGTACGGCTTAGGGTACGGGTTCGGGGAGGGGTTCGGGTAGGGCGTAGGGTATGGGTTAGGGTTAGGGTTAGGGTTAGTGTTAGGGTTAGGGCTCGGTTTAGGGTACGGGTTAGGATTAGGGTACGCCTTAGTGTTAGGGTAGGGGTTAGGGTTAGGGTACGCTATAGGGTGAGGTTAGTTATTAAACCTATCCCACTCTCTAGATACCCCTTAGCACGTAAAGGAATATTATTTGGGGGTCCAGCCATGGAGAAGAGTTTAGACACTAGGAGAAGATAAGGAACACACCCATTATCAAGAAATCACATTAGGATTCTCTTTTTAACCTGTTCCTTAAAACACTAGTGCTTAGGAAATCTATTGGAGGCAGAAGCAGTCAAGGGTAGCTTAGGGTTAGGTTTAGGGTTAGGGTGAGGGTTAGGGTATGGCTTAGGGTACGGGTTCGGGGAGGGGTTCGGGTAGGGCGTAGGGTATGGGTTAGGGTTAGGGTTAGGGTTAGTGTTAGGGTTAGGGCTCGGTTTAGGGTACGGGTAAGGATTAGGGTACGCGTTAGGGTTAGGGTAGGGTTTAGGGTTAGGGTACGCGTTAGGGTGGGGGTTGTTATTAAACCTATCCCACTCTCTAGATACCCCTGAGCACGTAAAGGAATATTATTTGGGGGTCCAGCCATGGAGAAGAGTTTAGACACGAGGAGAAGATAAGGAACACACCCATTATCAAGAAATCACATTAGGATTCTCTTTTTAACCTGTTCCTTAAAACACTAGTGCTTAGGAAATCTATTGGAGGCAGAAGCAGTCAAGGGTAGCTTAGGGTTAGGGTTAGGGTTAGGGTACGGCTTAGGGTACGGGTTCGGGGAGGGGTTCGGGTAGGGTGTAGGATATGGGTTAGGGTTTGGGTTAGGGTTAGTGTTAGGGTTAGGGCTCGGTTTAGGGTACGGGTTAGGATTAGGGTACGCGTTAGGGTTAGGGTAGGTGTTAGGGTTAGGGTACGCGTTAGGGTGAGGGTAGTTATTAAACCTATCACACGCTCTAGATACCCCCTAGCACGTAAAGAATATTATTTGGGGGTCCAGCCATGGAGAAGTGTTTAGACACTAGGAGAAGATAAGGAACACACCCATTATCACGAAATCACATTAGGATTCTCTTTTTAACCTGTTCCTTAAAACACTAGTGCTTAGGAAATCTATTGGAGGCAGAAGCAGTCAAGGGTAGCTTACGGTTAGGGTTAGGGTTAGGGTGAGGGTTAGGGTATGGCTTAGGGTACGGGTTTCGGGGAGGGGTTCGGGTAGGGCGTAGGGTATGGGTTAGGGTTAGGGTTAGGGTTAGTGTTAGGGTTCGGGCTCGGTTTAGGGTACGGGTTAGGATTAGGGTACGCGTTAGTGTTAGGGTAGGGGTTAGGGTTATGGTACGCACTAGGGTGAGGGTAGTTATTAAACCTATCCCACTCTCTAGATACCCCTGAGCACGTAAAGGAATATTATTTGGGGGTCCAGCCATGGAGAAGAGTTTAGACACTAGGAGAAGATAAGGAACACACCCATTATCAAGAAATCACATTAGGATTCTCTTTTTAACCTGTTCCTTAAAACACTAGTGCTTAGGAATTCTATTGGAGGCAGAAGCAGTCAAGGGTAGCTTAAGGTTAGGGTTAGGGTGAGGGTGAGGGTTAGGGTACGGCTTAGGGTACGGGTTCGGGGAGGGGTTCGGGTAGGGCGTAGGGTATGGTTTAGGGTTAGGGTTAGGGTTAGTGTTAGGGTTAGGGCTCGGTTTAGGGTACGGGTTAGGATTAGGGTACGCGTTAGTGTTAGGGTAGGGGTTAGGGTTAGGGTACGCGATAGGGTGAGGTTAGTTATTAAACCTATCCTACTCTCTAGATACCCCTTAGCACGTAAAGGAATATTATTTGGGGGTCCAGCCATGGAGAAGAGTTTAGACACTAGGAGAAGATAAGGAACACACCCATTATCAAGAAATCACATTAGGATTCTCTTTTTAACCTGTTCCTTAAAACACTAGTGCTTAGGAAATATATTGGAGGCAGAAGCAGTCAAGGGTAGCTTAGGGTTAGGGTTAGGGTTAGGGTACGGCTTAGGGTACGGGTTCGGGGAGGGGTTCGGGTAGGGCGTAGGGTATGGGATAGGGATAGGGTTAGGGTTAGTGTTAGGGTTAGGGCTCGGTTTAGGGTACGGGTTAGGATTAGGGTACGCGTTAGGGTTAGGGTAGGGGTTAGGGTTAGGGTATGCGATAGGGTGAGGTTACTTATTAAACCTATCCCACTCTCTAGATACCCCTTATCACGTAAAGGAATATTATTTGGGGGTCCAGCCATGGAGAAGAGTTTAGACACTAGGAGAAAATAAGGAACACACCCATTATCAAGAAATCACATTAGGATTCTCTTTTTAACCTGTTCCTTAAAACACTAGTGCTTAGGAAATCTATTGGAGGCAGAAGCAGTCAAGGGTAGCTTAGTGTTAGGGTTAGGGTTAGGGTACGGCTTAGGGTACGGGTTCGGGGAGGGGTTGGGGTTCGGCGTAGGGTATGGGTTAGGGTTAGGGTTAGGGTTAGTGTTAGGGTTCGGGCTCTGTTTAGGGTACGGGTTAGGATTAGGGTACGCGTTAGTGTTAGGGTATGGGTTAGGGTTATGGTACGCACTAGGGTGAGGGTAGTTATTAAACCTATCCCACTCTCTAGATACCCCTGAGCACGTAAAGGAATATTATTTGGGGGTCCAGCCATGGAGAAGAGTTTAGATCCTAGGAGAAAATAAGGAACACACCCATTATCAAGAAATCACATTAGGATTCTCTTTTTAACCTGTTCCTTAAAACACTAGTGCTTAGGAAATCTATTGGAGGCAGAAGCAATCAAGGGTAGCTTAGGGTTAGAGTTAGAGTTAGGGTGAGGGTTAGGGTACGGCATACGGTACGGGTTCGGGGAGGGGTTAGGGTAGGGCGTAGGGTATGGGTTAGGGTTAGGGTTAGGGTTAGTGTTAGGGTTAGGGCTCGGTTTAGGGTACGGGTTAGGATTAGGGTACGCGTTAGGGTTAGGGTAGGGGTTAGGGTTAGGGTACGCTTTAGGGTGAGAGTAGTTATTAAACCTATCCCACTCTCTAGATACCCCTTAGCACGTAAAGGAATATTATTTGGGGGTCCAGCCATGGAGAAGAGCTTAGACACTAGGAGAAGATAAGGAACACACCCATTATCAAGAAATCACATTAGGATTCTCTTTTTAACTTGTTCCTTAAAACACTAGTGCTTAGGAAATCTATTGGAGGCAGAAGCAGTCAAGGGTAGCTTAGGGTTAGGGTAAGGGTGAGGGGGAGGGTTAGGGTACGGCTTAGGGTACGGGTTCGGGGAGGCGTTCGGGTAGGGCGTAGGGTATGGGTTAGGGTTAGGGTTAGCGCTAGTGTTAGGGTTAGGGCTCGGTTTAGGGTACGGGTTACGATTAGGGTACGCGTTAGGGTTAGGGTAGGGGTTAGGGTTAGGGTACGCGTTAGGGTGAGGGTAGTTATTAAACCTATCCCACTCTCTAGATACCCCTTAGCACGTAAAGGAATATTATTTGGGGGTCCAGCCATGGAGAAGAGTTTAGACACTAGGAGAAGATAAGGAACACACCCATTATCAAGAAATCACATTAGGATTCTCTTTTTAACCTGTTCCTTAAAACACTAGTGCTTAGGAATTCTATTGGAGGCAGAAGCAGTCAAGGGTAGCTTAGGGTTAGGGTTAGGGTGAGGGTGAGGGTTAGGGTACGGCTTAGGGTACGGGTTCGGGGAGGGGTTCGGGTAGGGCGTAGGGTATGGTTTAGGGTTAGGGTTAGGGTTAGTGTTAGGGTTAGGGCTCGGTTTAGGGTACGGGTTAGGATTAGGGTACGCGTTAGTGTTAGGGTAGGGGTTAGGGTTAGGGTACGCGTTAGGGTGAGGGTAGTTATTAAACCTATCCCACTCTCTAGATACCCCTTAGCACGTAAAGGAATATTATTTGGGGGTCCAGCCATGGAGAAGAGTTTAGACACGAGGAGAAGATAAGGAACACACCCATTATCAAGAAATCACATTAGGATTCTCTTTTTAACCTGTTCCTTAAAACACTAGTGCTTAGGAAATCTATTGGAGGCAGAAGCCGTCAAGGGTAGCTTAGGGTTAGGGTTAGGGTTAGGGTGAGTGTTAGGGTACGGTTTAGGGTACGGGTTCAGGGAGGGGTTCGGGTAGGGCGTAGGGTATGGGTTAGGGTTAGGGTTAGAGTTAGTGTTAGGGTTAGGGCTCGGTTTAGGGTACGGGTTAGGATTAGGGTACGCGCTAGGGTTAGGGTAGGGGTTAGGGTTAGGGTACGCGTTAGGGTGAGGGTAGTTATTAAACCTATCACACTCTCTAGATACCCCTTAGCACATAAAGGAATATTATTTGGGGGTCCAGCCATGGAGAAGAGTTTAGACACGAGGAGAAGACAAGGAACACACCCATTATCAAGAAATCACATTAGGATTCTCTTTTTAACCTGTTCCTTAAAACACTAGTGCTTAGGAAATCTATTGGAGCCAGAAGCAGTCAAGGGTAGCTTAGGGTTAGGGTTAGGTTTAGGGTGAGGGTTAGGGTATGGCTTAGGGTACGGGTTCGGTGAGGGGTTCGGGTAGGGCGTAGGGTATGGGTTAGGGTTAGGGTTAGGGTTAGGGTGAGGGTTAGGGCTCGGTTTAGGGTACAGGTTAGGATTAGTGTACGCGTTAGGGTTAGGGTACGTGTTAGGGTTAGGGTACGCTTTAGGGTGAGAGTAGTTATTAAACCTATCCCACTCTCTAGATACCCCTTAGCACGTAAAGGAATATTATTTGGGGGTCCAGCCATGGAGAAGAGTTTAGACACTAGGAGAAGATAAGGAAAACACCCATTATCACGAAATCACATTAGGATTCTCTTTTTAACCTGTTCCTTAAAACACTATTGCTTAGGAAATCTATTGGAGGCAGAAGCAGTCAAGGGTAGCTTAGGGTTAGGGTTAGGGTTAGGGTGAGGGTTAGGGTACGGCTTAGGGTACGGGTTCGGGGAGGGGTTCGGGTAGGGCGTAGGGTATGGGATAGGGTTAGGGTTAGGGTTAGTGTTTGGGTTAGGGCTCGGTTTAGGGTACGGGTTAGGATTAGGGTACGCGTTAGGGTTAGGGTAGGGGTTAGGGTTAGGGTATGCGATAGGGTGAGGTTACTTATTAAACCTATCCCACTCTCTAGATACCCCTTAGCACGTAAAGGAATATTATTTGGGGGTCCAGCCATGGAGAAGAGTTTAGACACTAGGAGAAAATAAGGAACACACCCATTATCAAGAAATCACATTAGGATTCTCTTTTTAACCTGTTCCTTAAAACACTAGTGCTTAGGAAATCTATTGGAGGCAGAAGCAGTCAAGGGTAGCTTAGGGTTAGGGTTAGGGTTAGGGTACGGCTTAGGGTACGGGTTCGGGGAGGGGTTCGGGTAGGGCGTAGGGTATGGGTTAGGGTTAGGGTTAGGGTTAGTGTTAGGGTTCGGGCTCTGTTTAGGGTACGGGTTAGGATTAGGGTACGCGTTAGTGTTAGGGTAGGGGTTAGGGTTATGGTACGCACTAGGGTGAGGGTAGTTATTAAACCTATCCCACTCTCTAGATACCCCTGAGCACGTAAAGGAATATTATTTGGGGGTCCAGCCATGGAGAAGAGTTTAGACACTAGGAGAAGATAAGGAACACACCCATTATCAAGAAATCACATTAGGATTCTCTTTTTAACCTGTTCCTTAAAACACTAGTGCTTAGGAAATCTATTGGAGGCAGAAGTAATCAAGGGTAGCTTAGGGTTAGAGTTAGAGTTAGAGTGAGGGTTAGGGTACGGCATAGGGTACGGGTTCGGGGAGGGGTTATGGTACGGCGTACGGTATGGGTTAGGGTTAGGGTTACGGTTAGTGTTAGGGTTAGGGCTCGGTTTAGGGTACGGGTTAGGATTAGGGTACGCGTTAGGGTTAGGGTAGGGGTTACAGTTAGGGTACGCTTTAGGGTGAGAGTAGTTATTAAACCTATCCCACTCTCTAGATACCCCTTAGCACGTAAAGGAATATTATTTGGGGGTCCAGCCATGAAGAAGAGCTTAGACACTAGGAGAAGATAAGGAACACACCCATTATCAAGAAATCACATTAGGATTCTCTTTTTAACTTGTTCCTTAAAACACTAGTGCTTAGGAAATCTATTGGAGGCAGAAGCAGTCAAGGGTAGCTTAGGGTTAGGGTAAGGGTGAGGGGGAGGGTTAGGGTACGGCTTAGGGTACGGGTTCGGTGAGGCGTTCGGGTAGGGCATAGGGTATGGGTTAGGGTTAGGGTTAGCGCTAGTGTTAGGGTGAGGGCTCGGTTTAGGGTACGGGTTAGGATTAGGGTACGCGTTAGGGTTAGGGTAGGGGTTAGGGTTAGGGTACGCGTTAGGGTGAGGGTAGTTATTAAACCTATCCCACTCTCTAGATACCCCTTAGCACGTAAAGGAATATTATTTGGGGGTCCAGCCATGGAGAAGAGTTTAGACACTAGGAGAAGATAAGGAACACACCCATTATCAAGAAATCACATTAGGATTCTCTTTTTAACCTGTTCCTTAAAACACTAGTGCTTAGGAATTCTATTGGAGGCAGAAGCAGTCAAGGGTAGCTTAGGGTTAGGGTTAGGGTGAGGGTGAGGGTTAGGGTACGGATTAGGGTACGGGTTCGGGGAGGGGTTCGGGTAGGGCGTAGGGTATGGTTTAGGGTTAGGGTTAGGGTTAGTGTTAGGGTTAGGGCTCGGTTTAGGGTACGGGTTAGGATTAGGGTACGCGTTAGTGTTAGGGTAGGGGTTAGGGTTAGGGTACGCGATAGGGTGAGGTTAGTTATTAAACCTATCACACTCTTTAGATACCACTTAGCACGTAAAGGAATATTATTTGTGGGTCCAGCCATGGAGAAGAGTTTAGACACTAGGAGAAGATAAGGAACACACCCATTATCACGAACTCACATTAGGATTCTCTTTTTAACCTGTTCCTTAAAACACTATTGCTTAGGAAATCTATTGGAGGCAGAAGCAGTCATGGGTAGCTTAGGGTTAGGGTTAGGGTTAGGGTGAGGATTAGGGTACGGCTTAGGGTACGGGTTCGAGGAGGGGTTCGGGTAGGGCGTAGGGTATGGGTTAGGGTTAGGGTTAGGGTTAGTGTTAGGGTTAGGGCTCGGTTTAGGGTACGGGTTAGGATTAGGGTACGCGTTAGTGTTAGGGTAGGGGTTAGGGTTAGGGTACGCGATAGGGTGAGGTTAGTTATTAAACCTATCCCACTCTCTAGATACCCCTTAGCACGTAAAGGAATATTATTTGGGGGTCCAGCCATGGAGAAGAGTTTAGACACTAGGAGAAGATAAGGAACACACCCATTATCAAGAAATCACATTAGGATTCTCTTTTTAACCTGTTCCTTAAAACACTAGTGCTTAGGAAATCTATTGGAGGCAGAAGCAGTCAAGGGTAGCTTAGGGTTAGGGTTAGCGTTAGGGTACGGCTTAGGGTACGGGTTCGGGGAGGGGTTCGGGTAGGGTGTAGGGTATGGGTTAGGGTTAGGGTTAGGGTTAGTGTTAGGATTAGGGCTCGGTTTAGGGTACGGGTTAGGATTAGGGTACGCGTTAGGGTTAGGGTAGGGGTTAGGGTTAGGGTTCGCGTTAGGGTGAGGGTAGTTATTAAACCTTTCACACGCTCTAGATACCACCTAGCACGTAAAGGAATATTATTTGGGGGTCCAGCCATGGAGAAGTGTTTAGACACTAGGAGAAGATAAGGAACACACCCATTATCACGAAATCACATTAGGATTCTCTTTTTAACCTGTTCCTTAAAACACTAGTGCTTAGGAAATCTATTGGAGGCAGAAGCAGTCAAGGGTAGCTTAGGGTTAGGGTTAGGGTTAGGGTGAGGGTTAGGGTATGGCTTAGGGTACGGGTTTCGGGTTGGGATTCGGGTAGGGCCTAGGGTATGGGTTAGGGTGAGGGTTAGGGTTAGTGTTAGGGTTCGGTCTCGGTTTAGGGTACGGGTTAGGATTAGGGTACGCGTTAGTGTTAGGGTAGGGGTTAGGGTTATGGTACGCACTAGGGTGAGTGTAGTTATTAAACCTATCCCACTCTCTAGATACCCCTGAGCACGTAAAGGAATATTATTTGGGGGTCCAGCCATGGAGAACAGTTTAGACACTAGGAGAAGATAAGGAACACACCCATTATCAAGAAATCATATTAGGATTCTCTTTTTAAACTGTTCCTTAAAACACTAGTGCTTAGGAAATCTATTGGAGGCAGAAGCAATCAAGGGTAGCTTAGGGTTAGAGTTAGAGTTAGGGTGAGGGTTAGGGTACGGCTTACGGTACGGGTTCGGGGAGGGGTTGGGTAGGGCGTAGGGTATGGGTTAGGGTTAGGGTTAGGGTTAGGGTTAGGGTTAGGGTTAGGGCTCGGTTTAGGGTACAGGTTAGGATTAGGGTACGCGTTAGGGTTAGGGTACGGGTTAGGGTTAGGGTACGCTTTAGGGTGAGAGTAGTTATTAAACCTATCCCACTCTCTAGATACCCCTTAGCACGTAAAGGAATATTATTTGGGGGTCCAGCCATGGAGAAGAGCTTAGACACTAGGAGAAGATAAGGAACACACCCATTATCAAGAAATCACATTAGGATTCTCTTTTTAACTTGTTCCTTAAAACACTAGTGCTTAGGAAATCTATTGGAGGCAGAAGCAGTCAAGGGTAGCTTAGGGTTAGGGTAAGGGTGAGGGTGAGGTTTAGGGTACGGCTTAGGGTACGGGTTCGGGGAGGGGTTCGGGTAGGGCGTAGGGTATGGGTTAGGGTTAGGGATAGGGTTAGTGTTAGGGTTAGGGCTCGGTTTAGGGTACGGGTTAGGATTAGGGTACGCGTTAGTGTTAGGGTAGGGGTTAGGGTTAGGGTACGCGTTAGGGTGGGGGTAGTTATTAAACCTATCACACTCTCTAGATACCCCTTAGCACGTAAAGGACTATTATTTGGGGGTCCAGCCATGGAGAAGAGTTTAGACACGAGGAGAAGATAAGGAACACACCCATTATCAAGAAATCACAATGTGATTCTCTTTTTAAACTGTTCCTTAAAACACTAGTGCTTAGGAACTCTATTGGAGGCAGAAGCAGTCAAGGGTAGCTTAGGGTTAGGGTTAGGGTTAGGGTGAGGGTTAGGGTACGGCTTAGGGTACGGGTTCGGGGAGGGGTTCGGGTAGGGCGTAGGGTATGGGTTAGGGTTAGGGTTAGGGCTAGTGTTAGGGTTAGGGCTCGGTTTAGGGTACGGGTTAGGATTAGGGTATGCGTTAGGGTTAGGGTAGGGGTTAGGTTTAGGATACGCGTTAGGGTGAGGGAAGTTATTAAACCTATCCCACTCTCTAGATACCCCTTAGCACGAAAAGGAATATTATTTGGGGGTCCAGCCATGGAGAAGAGTTTAGACACGAGAAGATAAGGAACACACCCATTATCAAGAAATCACATTAGGATTCTCTTTTTAACCTGTTCCTTAAATCACTAGTGCTTAGGAAATCTATTGGAGGCAGAAGCAGTCAAGGGTAGCTTAGGGATAGGGTTAGGGTTAGGGTACGGCTTAGGGTACGGGTTCGGGGAGGGGTTCGGGTAGGGCGTAGGGTATGGGTTAGGGTTAGGGTTAGGGTTAGTGTTAGGGTTAGGGCTCGGTTTAGGGTACGGGTTAGGATTATGGTACGCGTTAGGGTTAGGGTAGGGGTTAGGGTTAGGGTATGCGATAGGGTGAGGTTACTTATTAAACCTATCCCACTCTCTAGATACCCCTTAGCACGTAAAGGAATATTATTTGGGGGTCCAGCCATGGAGAAGAGTTTAGACACTAGGAGAAAATAAGGAACACACCCATTATCAAGAAATCACATTAGGATTCTCTTTTTAACCTGTTCCTTAAAACACTAGTGCTTAGGAAATCTATTGGAGGCAGAAGCAGTCAAGGGTAGCTTAGGGTTAGGGTTAGGGTTAGGGTGAGGGTTAGGGTACGGCTTAGGGTACGGGTTCGGGGAGGGGTTCGGGTAGGGCGTAGGGTATGGGATAGGGATAGGGTTAGGGTTAGTGTTAGGGTGAGGGCTCGGTTTAGGGTACGGGTTAGGATTAGGGTACGCGTTAGGGTTAGGGTAGGGGTTAGGGTTAGGGTACGCGTTAGGGTGAGGGTAGTTATTAAACCTATCCCACTCTCTAGATACCCCTTAGCACGTAAAGGAATATTATTTGGGGGTCCAGCCATGGAGAAGAGTTTAGACACTAGGAGAAGATAAGGAACACACCCATTATCAAGAAATCACATTAGGATTCTCTTTTTAACCTGTTCCTTAAAACACTAGTGCTTAGGAATTCTATTGGAGGCAGAAGCAGTCAAGGGTAGCTTAGGGTTAGGGTTAGGGTGAGGGTGAGTGTTAGGGTACGGATTAGGGTACGGGTTCGGGGAGGGGTTCGGGTAGGGCGTAGGGTATGGTTTAGGGTTAGGGTTAGGGTTAGTGTTAGGGTTAGGGCTCGGTTTAGGGTACGGGTTAGGATTAGGGTACGCGTTAGTGTTAGGGTAGGGGTTAGGGTTAGGGTACGCGATAGGGTGAGGTTAGTTATTAAACCTATCACACTCTTTAGATACCACTTAGCACGTAAAGGAATATTATTTGTGGGTCCAGCCATGGAGAAGAGTTTAGACACTAGGAGAAGATAAGGAACACACCCATTATCACGAACTCACATTAGGATTCTCTTTTTAACCTGTTCCTTAAAACACTATTGCTTAGGAAATCTATTGGAGGCAGAAGCAGTCATGGGTAGCTTAGGGTTAGGGTTAGGGTTAGGGTGAGGATTAGGGTACGGCTTAGGGTACGGGTTCGGGGAGGGGTTCGGGTAGGGTGTAGGGTATGGGTTAGGGTTAGGGTTAGGGTTAGTGTTAGGGTTAGGGCTCGGTTTAGGGTACGGGTTAGGATTAGGGTACGCGTTAGTGTTAGGGTAGGGGTTAGGGTTAGGGTACGCGATAGGGTGAGGATAGTTATTAAACCTATCCCACTCTCTAGATACCCCTTAGCACGTAAAGGAATATTATTTGGGGGTCCAGCCATGGAGAAGAGTTTAGACACTAGGAGAAGATAAGGAACACACCCATTATCAAGAAATCACATTAGGATTCTCTTTTTAACCTGTTCCTTAAAACACTAGTGCTTAGGAAATCTATTGGAGGCAGAAGCAGTCAAGGGTAGCTTAGGGTTAGGGTTAGGGTTAGGGTGAGGGTTAGGGTATGGCTTAGGGTACGGGTTTCGGGTTGGGGTTCGGGTAGGGCGTAGGGTATGGGTTAGGGTTAGGGTTAGGGTTAGTGTTAGGGTTCGGTCTCGGTTTAGGGTACGGGTTAGGATTAGGGTACGCGTTAGTGTTAGGGTAGGGGTTAGGGTTATGGTACGCACTAGGGTGAGTGTAGTTATTAAACCTATCCCACTCTCTAGATACCCCTGAGCACGTAAAGGAATATTATTTGGGGGTCCAGCCATGGAGAAGAGTTTAGACACTAGGAGAAGATAAGAAACACACCCATTATCAAGAAATCATATTAGGATTCTCTTTTTAAACTGTTCCTTAAAACACTAGTGCTTAGGAAATCTATTGGAGGCAGAAGCAATCAAGGGTAGCTTAGGGTTAGAGTTAGAGTTAGGGTGAGGGTTAGGGTACGGCTTACGGTACGGGTTCGGGGAGGGGTTGGGTAGGGCGTAGGGTATGGGTTAGGGTTAGGGTTAGGGTTAGGGTTAGGGTTAGGGTTAGGGTTAGGGCTCGGTTTAGGGTACAGGTTAGGATTAGGGTACGCGTTAGGGTTAGGGTACGGGTTAGGGTTAGGGTACGCTTTAGGGTGAGAGTAGTTATTAAACCTATCCCACTCTCTAGATACCCCTTAGCACGTAAAGGAATATTATTTGGGGGTCCAGCCATGGAGAAGAGCTTAGACACTAGGAGAAGATAAGGAACACACCCATTATCAAGAAATCACATTAGGATTCTCTTTTTAACTTGTTCCTTAAAACACTAGTGCTTAGGAAATCTATTGGAGGCAGAAGCAGTCAAGGGTAGCTTAGGGTTAGGGTAAGGGTGAGGGTGAGGGTTAGGGTACGGCTTAGGGTACGGGTTCGGGGAGGGGTTCGGGTAGGGCGTAGGGTATGGGTTAGGGTTAGGGATAGGGTTAGTGTTAGGGTTAGGGCTCGGTTTAGGGTACGGGTTAGGATTAGGGTACGCGTTAGTGTTAGGGTAGGGGTTAGGGTTAGGGTACGCGTTAGGGTGGGGGTAGTTATTAAACCTATCACACTCTCTAGATACCCCTTAGCACGTAAAGGACTATTATTTGGGGGTCCAGCCATGGAGAAGAGTTTAGACACGAGGAGAAGATAAGGAACACACCCATTATCAAGAAATCACAATGTGATTCTCTTTTTAAACTGTTCCTTAAAACACTAGTGCTTAGGAACTCTATTGGAGGCAGAAGCAGTCAAGGGTAGCTTAGGGTTAGGGTTAGGGTTAGGGTGAGGGTTAGGGTACGGCTTAGGGTACGGGTTCGGGGAGGGGTTCGGGTAGGGCGTAGGGTATGGGTTAGGGTTAGGGTTAGGGCTAGTGTTAGGGTTAGGGCTCGGTTTAGGGTACGGGTTAGGATTAGGGTATGCGTTAGGGTTAGGGTAGGGGTTAGGTTTAGGATACGCGTTAGGGTGAGGGAAGTTATTAAACCTATCCCACTCTCTAGATACCCCTTAGCACGAAAAGGAATATTATTTGGGGGTCCAGCCATGGAGAAGAGTTTAGACACGAGAAGATAAGGAACACACCCATTATCAAGAAATCACATTAGGATTCTCTTTTTAACCTGTTCCTTAAATCACTAGTGCTTAGGAAATCTATTGGAGGCAGAAGCAGTCAAGGGTAGCTTAGGGATAGGGTTAGGGTTAGGGTACGGCTTAGGGTACGGGTTCGGGGAGGGGTTCGGGTAGGGCGTAGGGTATGGGTTAGGGTTAGGGTTAGGGTTAGTGTTAGGGTTAGGGCTCGGTTTAGGGTACGGGTTAGGATTAGGGTACGCGTTAGGGTTAGGGTAGGGGTTAGGGTTAGGGTATGCGATAGGGTGAGGTTACTTATTAAACCTATCCCACTCTCTACATACCCCTTAGCACGTAAAGGAATATTATTTGGGGGTCCAGCCATGGAGAAGAGTTTAGACACTAGGAGAAAATAAGGAACACACCCATTATCAAGAAATCACATTAGGATTCTCTTTTTAACCTGTTCCTTAAAACACTAGTGCTTAGGAAATCTATTGGAGGCAGAAGCAGTCAAGGGTAGCTTAGGGTTAGGTTTAGGGTTAGGGTGAGGGTTAGGGTATGGCTTAGGGTACGGGTTCGGGGAGGGGTTCGGGTAGGGCGTAGGGTATGGGTTAGGGTTAGGGTTAGGGTTAGTGTTAGGGTTAGGGCTCGGTTTAGGGTACGGGTTAGGATTAGGGTACGCGTTAGGGTTAGGGTAGGGTTTAGGGTTAGGGTACGCGTTAGGGTGAGGGTTGTTATTAAACCTATCCCACTCTCTACATACCCCTGAGCACGTAAAGGAATATTATTTGGGGGTCCAGCCATGGAGAAGAGTTTAGACACGAGGAGAAGATAAGGAACACACCCATTATCAAGAAATCACATTAGGATTCTCTTTTTAACCTGTTCCTTAAAACACTAGTGCTTAGGAAATCTATTGGAGGCAGAAGCAGTCAAGGGTAGCTTAGGGTTAGGGTTAGGGTTAGGGTACGGCTTAGGGGAGGGGTTCGGGTAGGGCATAGGGTATGTTTTAGGGTTAGGGTTAGGGTTAGTGTTAGGGTTAGGGCTCGGTTTAGGGTACGGGTTAGGATTAGGGTACGCGTTAGTGTTAGGGTAGGGGTTAGGGTTAGGGTACGCGATAGGGTGAGGTTAGTTATTAAACCTATCACACTCTTTAGATACCCCTTAGCACGTAAACGAATATTATTTGTGGGTCCAGCCATGGAGAAGAGTTTAGACACTAGGAGAAGATAAGGAACACACCCATTATCACGAAATCACATTAGGATTCTCTTTTTAACCTGTTCCTTAAAACACTATTGCTTAGGAAATCTATTGGAGGCAGAAGCAGTCAAGGGTAGCTTAGGGTTAGGGTTAGGGTTAGGGTACGGCTTAGAGTACGGGTTCGGGGAGGGGTTCGGCTAGGGCGTAGGGTATGTGTTAGGGTTAGGGTTAAGGTTAGTGTTAGGGTTAGGGCTCGGTTTAGGGTACGGGTTAGGATTAGGGTACGCGTTAGGGTTAGGGTAGGGGTTAGGGTTAGGGTATGCGATAGGGTGAGGTTACTTATTAAACATATCCCACTCTCTAGATACCCCTGAGCACGTAAAGGAATATTATTTGGGGGTCCAGCCATGGAGAAGAGTTTAGACACTAGGAGAAAATAAGGAACACACCCATTATCAAGAAATCACATTAGGATTCTCTTTTTAACCTGTTCCTTAAAACACTAGTGCTTAGGAAATCTATTGGAGGCAGAAGCAGTCAAGGGTAGCTTTGGGTTAGGGTTAGGGTTAGGGTACGGCTTAGGGTACGGGTTCGGGGAGGGGTTCGGGTAGGGCGTAGGGTATGGGTTAGGGTTAGGGTTAGGGTTAGTGTTAGGGTTCGGGCTCTGTTTAGGGTACGGGTTAGGATTAGGGTACGCGTTAGTGTTAGGGTAGGGGTTAGGGTTATGGTACGCACTAGGGTGATGGTAGTTATTAAACCTATCCCACTCTCTAGATACCCCTGAGCACGTAAAGGAATATTATTTGGGGGTCCAGCCATGGAGAAGAGTTTAGACACTAGGAGAAGATAAGGAACACACCCATTATCAAGAAATCACATTAGGATTCTCTTTTTAACCTGTTCCTTAAAACACTAGTGCTTAGGAAATCTATTGGAGGCAGAAGCAGTCAAGGGTAGCTTAGGGATAGGGTTAGGGTTAGGGTACGGCTTAGGGTACGGGTTCGGGGAGGGGTTCGGGTAGGGCGTAGGGTATGGGTTAGGGTTAGGGTTAGCGTTAGTGTTAGGGTTAGGGCTCGGTTTAGGGTACGGGTTAGGATTATGGTACGCGTTAGGGTTAGGGTAGGGGTTAGGGTTAGGGTATGCGATAGGGTGAGGTTACTTATTAAACCTATCCCACTCTCTGGATACCCCTTAGCACGTAAAGGAATATTATTTGGGGGTCCAGCCATGGAGAAGAGTTTAGACACTAGGAGAAAATAAGGAACACACCCATTATCAAGAAATCACATTAGGATTCTCTTTTTAACCTGTTCCTTAAAACACTAGTGCTTAGGAAATCTATTGGAGGCAGAAGCAGTCAAGGGTAGCTTAGGGTTAGGGTTAGGGTTAGGGTGAGGGTTAGGGTACGGCTTAGGGTACGGGTTCGGGGAGGGGTTCGGGTAGGGCGTAGGGTATGGGATAGGGATAGGGTTAGGGTTAGTGTTAGGGTTAGGGCTCGGTTTAGGGTACGGGTTAGGATTAGGGTACGCGTTAGTGTTAGGGTAGTGGTTAGGGTTAGGGTACGCGATAGGGTGAGGTTAGTTATTAAACCTATCCCACTCTCTAGATACCCCTTAGCACGTAAAGGAATATTATTTGGGGGTCCAGCCATGGAGAAGAGTTTAGACACTAGGAGAAAATAAGGAACACACCCATTATCAAGAAATCACTTTAGGATTCTCTTTTTAACCTGTTCCTTAAAACACTAGTGCTTAGGAAATCTATTGGAGGCAGAAGCAGTCAAGGGTAGCTTAGGGATAGGGTTAGGGTTAGGGTACGGCTTAGGGTACGGGTTCGGGGAGGGGTTCGGGTAGGGCGTAGGGTATGGGTTAGGGTTAGGGTTAGGGTTAGTGTTAGGGTTAGGGCTCGGTTTAGGGTACGGGTTAGGATTAGGGTACGCGTTAGGGTTAGGGTAGGGGTTAGGGTTAGGGTATGCGATAGGGTGAGGTTACTTATTAAACCTATCCCACTCTCTACATACCCCTTAGCACGTAAAGGAATATTATTTGGGGGTCCAGCCATGGAGAAGAGTTTAGACACTAGGAGAAAATAAGGAACACACCCATTATCAAGAAATCACATTAGGATTCTCTTTTTAACCTGTTCCTTAAAACACTAGTGCTTAGGAAATCTATTGGAGGCAGAAGCAGTCAAGGGTAGCTTAGGGTTAGGTTTAGGGTTAGGGTGAGGGTTAGGGTATGGCTTAGGGTACGGGTTCGGGGAGGGGTTCGGGTAGGGCGTAGGGTATGGGTTAGGGTTAGGGTTAGGGTTAGTGTTAGGGTTAGGGCTCGGTTTAGGGTACGGGTTAGGATTAGGGTACGCGTTAGGGTTAGGGTAGGGTTTAGGGTTAGGGTACGCGTTAGGGTGAGGGTTGTTATTAAACCTATCCCACTCTCTAGATACCCCTGAGCACGTAAAGGAATATTATTTGGGGGTCCAGCCATGGAGAAGAGTTTAGACACGAGGAGAAGATAAGGAACACACCCATTATCAAGAAATCACATTAGGATTCTCTTTTTAACCTGTTCCTTAAAACACTAGTGCTTAGGAAATCTATTGGAGGCAGAAGCAGTCAAGGGTAGCTTAGGGTTAGGGTTAGGGTTAGGGTACGGCTTAGGGGAGGGGTTCGGGTAGGGCATAGGGTATGTTTTAGGGTTAGGGTTAGGGTTAGTGTTAGGGTTAGGGCTCGGTTTAGGGTACGGGTTAGGATTAGGGTACGCGTTAGTGTTAGGGTACGGGTTAGGGTTAGGGTACGCGATAGGGTGAGGTTAGTTATTAAACCTATCACACTCTTTAGATACCCCTTAGCACGTAAACGAATATTATTTGTGG
The DNA here is from genome assembly GCF_949987535.1 of Balaenoptera acutorostrata. Classification (NCBI taxonomy): domain Eukaryota; kingdom Metazoa; phylum Chordata; class Mammalia; order Artiodactyla; family Balaenopteridae; genus Balaenoptera; species Balaenoptera acutorostrata. The sequence goes on from NW_026646396.1 coordinate 51,321, forward strand.
GTCCAGCCATGGAGAAGAGTTTAGACACTAGGAGAAGATAAGGAACACACCCATTATCACGAAATCACATTAGGATTCTCTTTTTAACCTGTTCCTTAAAACACTATTGCTTAGGAAATCTATTGGAGGCAGAAGCAGTCAAGGGTAGCTTAGGGTTAGGGTTAGGGTTAGGGTACGGCTTAGAGTACGGGTTCGGGGAGGGGTTCGGCTAGGGCGTAGGGTATGTGTTAGGGTTAGGGTTAGGGTTAGTGTTAGGGTTAGGGCTCGGTTTAGGGTACGGGTTAGGATTAGGGTATGCGTTAGGGTTAGGGTAGGGGTTAGGGTTAGGGTATGCGATAGGGTGAGGTTACTTATTAAACATATCCCACTCTCTAGATACCCCTGAGCACGTAAAGGAATATTATTTGGGGGTCCAGCCATGGAGAAGAGTTTAGACACTAGGAGAAAATAAGGAACACACCCATTATCAAGAAATCACATTAGGATTCTCTTTTTAACCTGTTCCTTAAAACACTAGTGCTTAGGAAATCTATTGGAGGCAGAAGCAGTCAAGGGTAGCTTAGGGTTAGGGTTAGGGTTAGGGTACGGCTTAGGGTACGGGTTCGGGGAGGGGTTCGGGTAGGGCGTAGGGTATGGGTTAGGGTTAGGGTTAGGGTTAGTGTTAGGGTTCGGGCTCTGTTTAGGGTACGGGTTAGGATTAGGGTACGCGTTAGTGTTAGGGTAGGGGTTAGGGTTATGGTACGCACTAGGGTGAGGGTAGTTATTAAACCTATCCCACTCTCTAGATACCCCTGAGCACGTAAAGGAATATTATTTGGGGGTCCAGCCATGGAGAAGAGTTTAGACACTAGGAGAAGATAAGGAACACACCCATTATCAAGAAATCACATTAGGATTCTCTTTTTAACCTGTTCCTTAAAACACTAGTGCTTAGGAAATCTATTGGAGGCAGAAGCAATCAAGGGTAGCTTAGGGTTTGAGTTAGCGTTAGGGTGAGGGTTACGGTACGGCATAGGTTACGGGTTCGGGGAGGGGTTAGGGTAGGGCGTAGGGTATGGTATAGGGTTAGGGTTAGGGTTAGTGTTAGGGTTAGGGCTCGGTTTAGGGTACGGGTTAGGATTAGGGTACGCGTTAGGGTTAGGGTAGGGGTTAGGGTTAGGGTATGCGATAGGGTGAGGTTACTTATTAAACCTATCCCACTCTCTAGATACCCCTTAGCACGTAAAGGAATATTATTTGGGGGTCCAGCCATGGAGAAGAGTTTAGACACTAGGAGAAAATAAGGAACACACCCATTATCAAGAAATCACATTAGGATTCTCTTTTTAACCTGTTCCTTAAAACACTAGTGCTTAGGAAATCTATTGGAGGCAGAAGCAGTCAAGGGTAGCTTAGGGTTAGGGTTACGGTTAGGGTGAGTGTTAGGGTATGGCTTAGGGTACGGGTTACGGGGAGGGGTTCGGGTAGGGCGTAGGGTATGGTTTAGGGTTAGGGTTAGGGTTAGTGTTAGGGTTAGGGCTCGGTTTAGGGTACGGGTTAGGATTAGGGTACGCGTTAGTGTTAGGGTAGGGGTTAGGGTTAGGGTACGCGATAGGGTGAGGTTAGTTATTAAACCTATCCCACTCTCTAGATACCCCTTAGCACGTAAAGGAATATTATTTGGGGGTCGAGCCATGGAGAAGAGTTTAGACACTAGGAGAAGATAAGGAACACACCCATTATCAAGAAATCACATTAGGATTCTCTTTTTAACCTGTTCCTTAAAACACTAGTGCTTAGGAAATCTATTGGAGGCAGAAGCAGTCAAGGGTAGCTTAGGGATAGGGTTAGGGTTAGGGTACGGCTTAGGGTACGGGTTCGGGGAGGGGTTCGGGTAGGGCGTAGGGTATGGGTTAGGGTTAGGGTTAGGGTTAGTGTTAGGGTTAGGGCTCGGTTTAGGGTACGGGTTAGGATTAGGGTACGCCTTAGTGTTAGGGTAGGGGTTAGGGTTAGGGTACGCTATAGGGTGAGGTTAGTTATTAAACCTATCCCACTCTCTAGATACCCCTTAGCACGTAAAGGAATATTATTTGGGGGTCCAGCCATGGAGAAGAGTTTAGACACTAGGAGAAGATAAGGAACACACCCATTATCAAGAAATCACATTAGGATTCTCTTTTTAACCTGTTCCTTAAAACACTAGTGCTTAGGAAATCTATTGGAGGCAGAAGCAGTCAAGGGTAGCTTAGGGTTAGGTTTAGGGTTAGGGTGAGGGTTAGGGTATGGCTTAGGGTACGGGTTCGGGGAGGGGTTCGGGTAGGGCGTAGGGTATGGGTTAGGGTTAGGGTTAGGGTTAGTGTTAGGGTTAGGGCTCGGTTTAGGGTACGGGTTAGGATTAGGGTACGCGTTAGGGTTAGGGTAGGGTTTAGGGTTAGGGTACGCGTTAGGGTGGGGGTTGTTATTAAACCTATCCCACTCTCTAGATACCCCTGAGCACGTAAAGGAATATTATTTGGGGGTCCAGCCATGGAGAAGAGTTTAGACACGAGGAGAAGATAAGGAACACACCCATTATCAAGAAATCACATTAGGATTCTCTTTTTAACCTGTTCCTTAAAACACTAGTGCTTAGGAAATCTATTGGAGGCAGAAGCAGTCAAGGGTAGCTTAGGGTTAGGGTTAGGGTTAGGGTACGGCTTAGGGTACGGGTTCGGGGAGGGGTTCGGGTAGGGTGTAGGATATGGGTTAGGGTTTGGGTTAGGGTTAGTGTTAGGGTTAGGGCTCGGTTTAGGGTACGGGTTAGGATTAGGGTACGCGTTAGGGTTAGGGTAGGTGTTAGGGTTAGGGTACGCGTTAGGGTGAGGGTAGTTATTAAACCTATCACACGCTCTAGATACCCCCTAGCACGTAAAGAATATTATTTGGGGGTCCAGCCATGGAGAAGTGTTTAGACACTAGGAGAAGATAAGGAACACACCCATTATCACGAAATCACATTAGGATTCTCTTTTTAACCTGTTCCTTAAAACACTAGTGCTTAGGAAATCTATTGGAGGCAGAAGCAGTCAAGGGTAGCTTACGGTTAGGGTTAGGGTTAGGGTGAGGGTTAGGGTATGGCTTAGAGTACGGGTTTCGGGGAGGGGTTCGGGTAGGGCGTAGGGTATGGGTTAGGGTTAGGGTTAGGGTTAGTGTTAGGGTTCGGGCTCGGTTTAGGGTACGGGTTAGGATTAGGGTACGCGTTAGTGTTAGGGTAGGGGTTAGGGTTATGGTACGCACTAGGGTGAGGGTAGTTATTAAACCTATCCCACTCTCTAGATACCCCTGAGCACGTAAAGGAATATTATTTGGGGGTCCAGCCATGGAGAAGAGTTTAGACACTAGGAGAAGATAAGGAACACACCCATTATCAAGAAATCACATTAGGATTCTCTTTTTAACCTGTTCCTTAAAACACTAGTGCTTAGGAATTCTATTGGAGGCAGAAGCAGTCAAGGGTAGCTTAAGGTTAGGGTTAGGGTGAGGGTGAGGGTTAGGGTACGGCTTAGGGTACGGGTTCGGGGAGGGGTTCGGGTAGGGCGTAGGGTATGGTTTAGGGTTAGGGTTAGGGTTAGTGTTAGGGTTAGGGCTCGGTTTAGGGTACGGGTTAGGATTAGGGTACGCGTTAGTGTTAGGGTAGGGGTTAGGGTTAGGGTACGCGATAGGGTGAGGTTAGTTATTAAACCTATCCTACTCTCTAGATACCCCTTAGCACGTAAAGGAATATTATTTGGGGGTCCAGCCATGGAGAAGAGTTTAGACACTAGGAGAAGATAAGGAACACACCCATTATCAAGAAATCACATTAGGATTCTCTTTTTAACCTGTTCCTTAAAACACTAGTGCTTAGGAAATCTATTGGAGGCAGAAGCAGTCAAGGGTAGCTTAGGGATAGGGTTAGGGTTAGGGTACGGCTTAGGGTACGGGTTCGGGGAGGGGTTCGGGTAGGGCGTAGGGTATGGGTTAGGGTTAGGGTTAGGGTTAGTGTTAGGGTTAGGGCTCGGTTTAGGGTACGGGTTAGGATTATGGTACGCGTTAGGGTTAGGGTAGGGGTTAGGGTTAGGGTATGCGATAGGGTGAGGTTACTTATTAAACCTATCCCACTCTCTAGATACCCCTTAGCACGTAAAGGAATATTATTTGGGGGTCCAGCCATGGAGAAGAGTTTAGACACTAGGAGAAAATAAGGAACACACCCATTATCAAGAAATCACATTAGGATTCTCTTTTTAACCTGTTCCTTAAAATACTAGTGCTTAGGAAATCTATTGGAGGCAGAAGCAGTCAAGGGTAGCTTAGGGTTAGGTTTAGGGTTAGGGTGAGGGTTAGGGTATGGCTTAGGGTACGGGTTCGGGGAGGGGTTCGGGTAGGGCGTAGGGTATGGGTTAGGGTTAGGGTTAGGGTTAGTGTTAGGGTTAGGGCTCGGTTTAGGGTACGGGTTAGGATTAGGGTACGCGTTAGGGTTAAGGTAGGGTTTAGGGTTAGGGTACGCGTTAGGGTGAGGGTTGTTATTAAACCTATCCCACTCTGTAGATACCCCTGAGCACGTAAAGGAATATTATTTGGGGGTCCAGCCATGGAGAAGAGTTTAGACACGAGGAGAAGATAAGGAACACACCCATTATCAAGAAATCACATTAGGATTCTCTTTTTAACCTGTTCCTTAAAACACTAGTGCTTAGGAAATATATTGGAGGCAGAAGCAGTCAAGGGTAGCTTAGGGTTAGGGTTAGGGTTAGGGTACGGCTTAGGGTACGGGTTCGGGGAGGGGTTCGGGTAGGGCGTAGGGTATGGTTTAGGGTTAGGGTTAGGGTTAGTGTTAGGGTTAGGGCTCGGTTTAGGGTACGGGTTAGGATTAGGGTACGCGTTAGTGTTAGGGTAGGGGTTAGGGTTAGGGTACGCGATAGGGTGAGGTTAGTTATTAAACCTATCACACTCTTTAGATACCCCTTAGCAGGTAAAGGAATATTATTTGTGGGTCCAGCCATGGAGAAGAGTTTAGACACTAGGAGAAGATAAGGAACACACCCATTATCACGAAATCACATTAGGATTCTCTTTTTAACCTGTTCCTTAAAACACTATTGCTTAGGAAATCTATTGGAGGCAGAAGCAGTCAAGGGTAGCTTAGGGTTAGGGTTAGGGTTAGGGTGAGGGTTAGGGTACGGCTTAGGGTACGGGTTCGGGGAGGGGTTCGGGTAGGGCGTAGGGTATGGGATAGGGATAGGGTTAGGGTTAGTGTTAGGGTTAGGGCTCGGTTTAGGGTACGGGTTAGGATTAGGGTACGCGTTAGGGTTAGGGTAGGGGTTAGGGTTAGGGTATGCGATAGGGTGAGGTTACTTATTAAACCTATCCCACTCTCTAGATACCCCTTATCACGTAAAGGAATATTATTTGGGGGTCCAGCCATGGAGAAGAGTTTAGACACTAGGAGAAAATAAGGAACACACCCATTATCAAGAAATCACATTAGGATTCTCTTTTTAACCTGTTCCTTAAAACACTAGTGCTTAGGAAATCTATTGGAGGCAGAAGCAGTCAAGGGTAGCTTAGTGTTAGGGTTAGGGTTAGGGTACGGCTTAGGGTACGGGTTCGGGGAGGGGTTGGGGTTGGGCGTAGGGTATGGGTTAGGGTTAGGGTTAGGGTTAGTGTTAGGGTTCGGGCTCTGTTTAGGGTACGGGTTAGGATTAGGGTACGCGTTAGTGTTAGGGTATGGGTTAGGGTTATGGTACGCACTAGGGTGAGGGTAGTTATTAAACCTATCCCACTCTCTAGATACCCCTGAGCACGTAAAGGAATATTATTTGGGGGTCCAGCCATGGAGAAGAGTTTAGATCCTAGGAGAAAATAAGGAACACACCCATTATCAAGAAATCACATTAGGATTCTCTTTTTAACCTGTTCCTTAAAACACTAGTGCTTAGGAAATCTATTGGAGGCAGAAGCAATCAAGGGTAGCTTAGGGTTAGAGTTAGAGTTAGGGTGAGGGTTAGGGTACGGCATACGGTACGGGTTCGGGGAGGGGTTAGGGTAGGGCGTAGGGTATGGGTTAGGGTTAGGGTTAGGGTTAGTGTTAGGGTTAGGGCTCGGTTTAGGGTACGGGTTAGGATTAGGGTACGCGTTAGGGTTAGGGTAGGGGTTAGGGTTAGGGTACGCTTTAGGGTGAGAGTAGTTATTAAACCTATCCCACTCTCTAGATACCCCTTAGCACGTAAAGGAATATTATTTGGGGGTCCAGCCATGGAGAAGAGCTTAGACACTAGGAGAAGATAAGGAACACACCCATTATCAAGAAATCACATTAGGATTCTCTTTTTAACTTGTTCCTTAAAACACTAGTGCTTAGGAAATCTATTGGAGGCAGAAGCAGTCAAGGGTAGCTTAGGGTTAGGGTAAGGGTGAGGGGGAGGGTTAGGGTACGGCTTAGGGTACGGGTTCGGGGAGGCGTTCGGGTAGGGCGTAGGGTATGGGTTAGGGTTAGGGTTAGCGCTAGTGTTAGGGTTAGGGCTCGGTTTAGGGTACGGGTTACGATTAGGGTACGCGTTAGGGTTAGGGTAGGGGTTAGGGTTAGGGTACGCGTTAGGGTGAGGGTAGTTATTAAACCTATCCCACTCTCTAGATACCCCTTAGCACGTAAAGGAATATTATTTGGGGGTCCAGCCATGGAGAAGAGTTTAGACACTAGGAGAAGATAAGGAACACACCCATTATCAAGAAATCACATTAGGATTCTCTTTTTAACCTGTTCCTTAAAACACTAGTGCTTAGGAATTCTATTGGAGGCAGAAGCAGTCAAGGGTAGCTTAGGGTTAGGGTTAGGGTGAGGGTGAGGGTTAGGGTACGGCTTAGGGTACGGGTTCGGGGAGGGGTTCGGGTAGGGCGTAGGGTATGGTTTAGGGTTAGGGTTAGGGTTAGTGTTAGGGTTAGGGCTCGGTTTAGGGTACGGGGTAGGATTAGGGTACGCGTTAGTGTTAGGGTAGGGGTTAGGGTTAGGGTACGCGATAGGGTGAGGTTAGTTATTAAACCTATCCCACTCTCTAGATACCCCTTAGCACGTAAAGGAATATTATTTGGGGGTCCAGCCATGGAGAAGAGTTTAGACACTAGGAGAAGATAAGGAACACACCCATTATCAAGAAATCACATTAGGATTCTCTTTTTAACCTGTTCCTTAAAACACTAGTGCTTAGGAAATCTATTGGAGGCAGAAGCAGTCAAGGGTAGCTTAGGGTTAGGGTTAGGGTTAGGGTACGGCTTAGGGTACGGGTTCGGGGAGGGGTTCGGGTAGGGCGTAGAGTATGGGTTAGGGTTAGGGTTAGGGTTAGTGTTAGGGTTCGGGCTCTGTTTAGGGTACGGGTTAGGATTAGGGTACGCGTTAGTGTTAGGGTAGGGGTTGGGTTATGGTACGCACTAGGGTGAGGGTAGTTATTAAACCTATCCCACTCTCTAGATACCCCTGAGCACGTAAAGGAATATTATTTGGGGGTCCAGCCATGGAGAAGAGTTTAGACACGAGGAGAAGATAAGGAACACACCCATTATCAAGAAATCACATTAGGATTCTCTTTTTAACCTGTTCCTTAAAACACTAGTGCTTAGGAAATCTATTGGAGGCAGAAGCCGTCAAGGGTAGCTTAGGGTTAGGGTTAGGGTTAGGGTGAGGGTTAGGGTACGGTTTAGGGTACGGGTTCAGGGAGGGGTTCGGGTAGGGCGTAGGGTATGGGTTAGGGATAGGGTTAGAGTTAGTGTTAGGGTTAGGGCTCGGTTTAGGGTACGGGTTAGGATTAGGGTACGCGCTAGGGTTAGGGTAGGGGTTAGGGTTAGGGTACGCGTTAGGGTGAGGGTAGTTATTAAACCTATCACACTCTCTAGATACCCCTTAGCACATAAAGGAATATTATTTGGGGGTCCAGCCATGGAGAAGAGTTTAGACACGAGGAGAAGACAAGGAACACACCCATTATCAAGAAATCACATTAGGATTCTATTTTTAACATGTTCTTTAAAACACTAGTGCTTAGGAAATCTATTGGAGGCAGAAGCCGTCAAGGGTAGCCTAGGGTTAGGGTTAGGGTTAGGGTGAGGGTTAGGGTACGGCTTAGGGTACGGGTTCGGGGAGGTGTTCGGGTAGGGCTTAGGGTATGGGTTAGGGTTAGGGTTAGGGCTAGTGTTAGGGTTAGGGCTCTGTTTAGGGTACGGGTTAGGATTAGGGTACGCGTTAGGGTTAGGGTAGGGGTTAGGGTTAGTGTACGCGTTAGGGTGAGGGTAGTTATTAAACCTATCACACTCTCTAGATACCCCTTAGCACGTAAAGGAATATTATTGGGGGTCCAGCCATGGAGAAGTGTTTAGACACGAGGAGAAGATAAGGAACACACCCAGTATCAAGAAATCACATTAGGATTCTCTTTTTAACCTGTTCCTTAAAACACTAGTGCTTAGGAAATCTATTGGAGGCAGAAGCAGTCAAGGGTAGCTTAGGGTTAGGGTTAGGGTTAGGGTGAGGATTAGGGTACGGCTTAGGGTACGGGTTCGGGGAGGGGTTCGGGTAGGCCGTAGGGTATGGGTTAGGGTTAGGGTTAGGGTTAGTGTTAGGGTTAGGGCTCGGTTTAGGGTACGGGTTAGGATTAGGGTACGCGTTAGTGTTAGGGTAGGGGTTAGGGTTAGGGTACGCGTTAGGGTGAGGGTAGTTATTAAACCTATCCCACTCTCTAGATACCCCTTAGCACGTAAAGGAATATTATTTGGGGGTCCAGCCATGGAGAAGAGTTTAGACACGAGGAGAAGATAAGGAACACACCCATTATCAAGAAATCACATTAGGATTCTCTTTTTAACCTGTTCCTTAAAACACTAGTGCTTAGGAAATCTATTGGAGGCAGAAGCCGTCAAGGGTAGCTTAGGGTTAGGGTTAGGGTTAGGGTGAGGGTTAGGGTACGGTTTAGGGTACGGGTTCAGGGAGGGGTTCGGGTAGGGCGTAGGGTATGGGTTAGGGTTAGGGTTAGAGTTAGTGTTAGGGTTAGGGCTCGGTTTAGGGTACGGGTTAGGATTAGGGTACGCGCTAGGGTTAGGGTAGGGGTTAGGGTTAGGGTACGCGTTAGGGTGAGGGTAGTTATTAAACCTATCACACTCTCTAGATACCCCTTAGCACATAAAGGAATATTATTTGGGGGTCCAGCCATGGAGAAGAGTTTAGACACGAGGAGAAGACAAGGAACACACCCATTATCAAGAAATCACATTAGGATTCTATTTTTAACATGTTCCTTAAAACACTAGTGCTTAGGAAATCTATTGGAGGCAGAAGCTGTCAAGGGTAGCCTAGGGTTAGGGTTAGGGTTAGGGTGAGGGTTAGGGTACGGCTTAGGGTACGGGTTCGGGGAGGTGTTCGGGTAGGGCGTAGGGTATGGGTTAGGGTTAGGGTTAGGGCTAGTGTTAGGGTTAGGGCTCGGTTTAGGGTACGGGTTAGGATTAGGGTACGCGTTAGGGTTAGGGTAGGGGTTAGGGTTAGTGTACGCGTTAGGGTGAGGGTAGTTATTAAACCTATCCCACTCTCTAGATACCCCTTAGCACGTACAGGAATATTATTGGGGGTCCAGCCATGGAGAAGAGTTTAGACACTAGGAGAAGATAAGGAACACACCCATTATCACGAAATCACATTAGGATTCTCTTTTTAACCTGTTCCTTAAAACACTAGTGCTTAGGAAATCTATTGGAGCCAGAAGCAGTCAAGGGTAGCTTAGGGTTAGGGTTAGGTTTAGGGTGAGGGTTAGGGTATGGCTTAGGGTACGGGTTCGGGGAGGGGTTCGGGTAGGGCGTAGGGTATGGGTTAGGGTTAGGGTTAGGGTTAGGGTGAGGGTTAGGGCTCGGTTTAGGGTACAGGTTAGGATTAGGGTACGCGTTAGGGTTAGGGTACGTGTTAGGGTTAGGGTACGCTTTAGGGTGAGAGTAGTTATTAAACCTATCCCACTCTCTAGATACCCCTTAGCACGTAAAGGAATATTATTTGGGGGTCCAGCCATGGAGAAGAGTTTAGACACTAGGAGAAGATAAGGAAAACACCCATTATCACGAAATCACATTAGGATTCTCTTTTTAACCTGTTCCTTAAAACACTATTGCTTAGGAAATCTATTGGAGGCAGAAGCAGTCAAGGGTAGCTTAGGGTTAGGGTTAGGGTTAGGGTGAGGGTTAGGGTACGGCTTAGGGTACGGGTTCGGGGAGGGGTTCGGGTAGGGCGTAGGGTATGGGATAGGGTTAGGGTTAGGGTTAGTGTTTGGGTTAGGGCTCGGTTTAGGGTACGGGTTAGGATTAGGGTACGCGTTAGGGTTAGGGTAGGGGTTAGGGTTAGGGTATGCGATAGGGTGAGGTTACTTATTAAACCTATCCCACTCTCTAGATACCCCTTAGCACGTAAAGGAATATTATTTGGGGGTCCAGCCATGGAGAAGAGTTTAGACACTAGGAGAAAATAAGGAACACACCCATTATCAAGAAATCACATTAGGATTCTCTTTTTAACCTGTTCCTTAAAACACTAGTGCTTAGGAAATCTATTGGAGGCAGAAGCAGTCAAGGGTAGCTTAGGGTTAGGGTTAGGGTTAGGGTACGGCTTAGGGTACGGGTTCGGGGAGGGGTTCGGGTAGGGCGTAGGGTATGGGTTAGGGTTAGGGTTAGGGTTAGTGTTAGGGTTCGGGCTCTGTTTAGGGTACGGGTTAGGATTAGGGTACGCGTTAGTGTTAGGGTAGGGGTTAGGGTTATGGTACGCACTAGGGTGAGGGTAGTTATTAAACCTATCCCACTCTCTAGATACCCCTGAGCACGTAAAGGAATATTATTTGGGGGTCCAGCCATGGAGAAGAGTTTAGACACTAGGAGAAGATAAGGAACACACCCATTATCAAGAAATCACATTAGGATTCTCTTTTTAACCTGTTCCTTAAAACACTAGTGCTTAGGAAATCTATTGGAGGCAGAAGTAATCAAGGGTAGCTTAGGGTTAGAGTTAGAGTTAGAGTGAGGGTTAGGGTACGGCATAGGGTACGGGTTCGGGGAGGGGTTATGGTACGGCGTACGGTATGGGTTAGGGTTAGGGTTACGGTTAGTGTTAGGGTTAGGGCTCGGTTTAGGGTACGGGTTAGGATTAGGGTACGCGTTAGGGTTAGGGTAGGGGTTACAGTTAGGGTACGCTTTAGGGTGAGAGTAGTTATTAAACCTATCCCACTCTCTAGATACCCCTTAGCACGTAAAGGAATATTATTTGGGGGTCCAGCCATGAAGAAGAGCTTAGACACTAGGAGAAGATAAGGAACACACCCATTATCAAGAAATCACATTAGGATTCTCTTTTTAACTTGTTCCTTAAAACACTAGTGCTTAGGAAATCTATTGGAGGCAGAAGCAGTCAAGGGTAGCTTAGGGTTAGGGTAAGGGTGAGGGGGAGGGTTAGGGTACGGCTTAGGGTACGGGTTCGGTGAGGCGTTCGGGTAGGGCATAGGGTATGGGTTAGGGTTAGGGTTAGCGCTAGTGTTAGGGTGAGGGCTCGGTTTAGGGTACGGGTTAGGATTAGGGTACGCGTTAGGGTTAGGGTAGGGGTTAGGGTTAGGGTACGCGTTAGGGTGAGGGTAGTTATTAAACCTATCCCACTCTCTAGATACCCCTTAGCACGTAAAGGAATATTATTTGGGGGTCCAGCCATGGAGAAGAGTTTAGACACTAGGAGAAGATAAGGAACACACCCATTATCAAGAAATCACATTAGGATTCTCTTTTTAACCTGTTCCTTAAAACACTAGTGCTTAGGAATTCTATTGGAGGCAGAAGCAGTCAAGGGTAGCTTAGGGTTAGGGTTAGGGTGAGGGTGAGGGTTAGGGTACGGATTAGGGTACGGGTTCGGGGAGGGGTTCGGGTAGGGCGTAGGGTATGGTTTAGGGTTAGGGTTAGGGTTAGTGTTAGGGTTAGGGCTCGGTTTAGGGTACGGGTTAGGATTAGGGTACGCGTTAGTGTTAGGGTAGGGGTTAGGGTTAGGGTACGCGATAGGGTGAGGTTAGTTATTAAACCTATCACACTCTTTAGATACCACTTAGCACGTAAAGGAATATTATTTGTGGGTCCAGCCATGGAGAAGAGTTTAGACACTAGGAGAAGATAAGGAACACACCCATTATCACGAACTCACATTAGGATTCTCTTTTTAACCTGTTCCTTAAAACACTATTGCTTAGGAAATCTATTGGAGGCAGAAGCAGTCATGGGTAGCTTAGGGTTAGGGTTAGGGTTAGGGTGAGGATTAGGGTACGGCTTAGGGTACGGGTTCGAGGAGGGGTTCGGGTAGGGCGTAGGGTATGGGTTAGGGTTAGGGTTAGGGTTAGTGTTAGGGTTAGGGCTCGGTTTAGGGTACGGGTTAGGATTAGGGTACGCGTTAGTGTTAGGGTAGGGGTTAGGGTTAGGGTACGCGATAGGGTGAGGTTAGTTATTAAACCTATCCCACTCTCTAGATACCCCTTAGCACGTAAAGGAATATTATTTGGGGGTCCAGCCATGGAGAAGAGTTTAGACACTAGGAGAAGATAAGGAACACACCCATTATCAAGAAATCACATTAGGATTCTCTTTTTAACCTGTTCCTTAAAACACTAGTGCTTAGGAAATCTATTGGAGGCAGAAGCAGTCAAGGGTAGCTTAGGGTTAGGGTTAGCGTTAGGGTACGGCTTAGGGTACGGGTTCGGGGAGGGGTTCGGGTAGGGTGTAGGGTATGGGTTAGGGTTAGGGTTAGGGTTAGTGTTAGGATTAGGGCTCGGTTTAGGGTACGGGTTAGGATTAGGGTACGCGTTAGGGTTAGGGTAGGGGTTAGGGTTAGGGTTCGCGTTAGGGTGAGGGTAGTTATTAAACCTTTCACACGCTCTAGATACCACCTAGCACGTAAAGGAATATTATTTGGGGGTCCAGCCATGGAGAAGTGTTTAGACACTAGGAGAAGATAAGGAACACACCCATTATCACGAAATCACATTAGGATTCTCTTTTTAACCTGTTCCTTAAAACACTAGTGCTTAGGAAATCTATTGGAGGCAGAAGCAGTCAAGGGTAGCTTAGGGTTAGGGTTAGGGTTAGGGTGAGGGTTAGGGTATGGCTTAGGGTACGGGTTTCGGGTTGGGATTCGGGTAGGGCCTAGGGTATGGGTTAGGGTGAGGGTTAGGGTTAGTGTTAGGGTTCGGTCTCGGTTTAGGGTACGGGTTAGGATTAGGGTACGCGTTAGTGTTAGGGTAGGGGTTAGGGTTATGGTACGCACTAGGGTGAGTGTAGTTATTAAACCTATCCCACTCTCTAGATACCCCTGAGCACGTAAAGGAATATTATTTGGGGGTCCAGCCATGGAGAACAGTTTAGACACTAGGAGAAGATAAGGAACACACCCATTATCAAGAAATCATATTAGGATTCTCTTTTTAAACTGTTCCTTAAAACACTAGTGCTTAGGAAATCTATTGGAGGCAGAAGCAATCAAGGGTAGCTTAGGGTTAGAGTTAGAGTTAGGGTGAGGGTTAGGGTACGGCTTACGGTACGGGTTCGGGGAGGGGTTGGGTAGGGCGTAGGGTATGGGTTAGGGTTAGGGTTAGGGTTAGGGTTAGGGTTAGGGTTAGGGCTCGGTTTAGGGTACAGGTTAGGATTAGGGTACGCGTTAGGGTTAGGGTACGGGTTAGGGTTAGGGTACGCTTTAGGGTGAGAGTAGTTATTAAACCTATCCCACTCTCTAGATACCCCTTAGCACGTAAAGGAATATTATTTGGGGGTCCAGCCATGGAGAAGAGCTTAGACACTAGGAGAAGATAAGGAACACACCCATTATCAAGAAATCACATTAGGATTCTCTTTTTAACTTGTTCCTTAAAACACTAGTGCTTAGGAAATCTATTGGAGGCAGAAGCAGTCAAGGGTAGCTTAGGGTTAGGGTAAGGGTGAGGGTGAGGGTTAGGGTACGGCTTAGGGTACGGGTTCGGGGAGGGGTTCGGGTAGGGCGTAGGGTATGGGTTAGGGTTAGGGATAGGGTTAGTGTTAGGGTTAGGGCTCGGTTTAGGGTACGGGTTAGGATTAGGGTACGCGTTAGTGTTAGGGTAGGGGTTAGGGTTAGGGTACGCGTTAGGGTGGGGTAGTTATTAAACCTATCACACTCTCTAGATACCCCTTAGCACGTAAAGGACTATTATTTGGGGGTCCAGCCATGGAGAAGAGTTTAGACACGAGGAGAAGATAAGGAACACACCCATTATCAAGAAATCACAATGTGATTCTCTTTTTAAACTGTTCCTTAAAACACTAGTGCTTAGGAACTCTATTGGAGGCAGAAGCAGTCAAGGGTAGCTTAGGGTTAGGGTTAGGGTTAGGGTGAGGGTTAGGGTACGGCTTAGGGTACGGGTTCGGGGAGGGGTTCGGGTAGGGCGTAGGGTATGGGTTAGGGTTAGGGTTAGGGCTAGTGTTAGGGTTAGGGCTCGGTTTAGGGTACGGGTTAGGATTAGGGTATGCGTTAGGGTTAGGGTAGGGGTTAGGTTTAGGATACGCGTTAGGGTGAGGGAAGTTATTAAACCTATCCCACTCTCTAGATACCCCTTAGCACGAAAAGGAATATTATTTGGGGGTCCAGCCATGGAGAAGAGTTTAGACACGAGAAGATAAGGAACACACCCATTATCAAGAAATCACATTAGGATTCTCTTTTTAACCTGTTCCTTAAATCACTAGTGCTTAGGAAATCTATTGGAGGCAGAAGCAGTCAAGGGTAGCTTAGGGATAGGGTTAGGGTTAGGGTACGGCTTAGGGTACGGGTTCGGGGAGGGGTTCGGGTAGGGCGTAGGGTATGGGTTAGGGTTAGGGTTAGGGTTAGTGTTAGGGTTAGGGCTCGGTTTAGGGTACGGGTTAGGATTATGGTACGCGTTAGGGTTAGGGTAGGGGTTAGGGTTAGGGTATGCGATAGGGTGAGGTTACTTATTAAACCTATCCCACTCTCTAGATACCCCTTAGCACGTAAAGGAATATTATTTGGGGGTCCAGCCATGGAGAAGAGTTTAGACACTAGGAGAAAATAAGGAACACACCCATTATCAAGAAATCACATTAGGATTCTCTTTTTAACCTGTTCCTTAAAACACTAGTGCTTAGGAAATCTATTGGAGGCAGAAGCAGTCAAGGGTAGCTTAGGGTTAGGGTTAGGGTTAGGGTGAGGGTTAGGGTACGGCTTAGGGTACGGGTTCGGGGAGGGGTTCGGGTAGGGCGTAGGGTATGGGATAGGGATAGGGTTAGGGTTAGTGTTAGGGTGAGGGCTCGGTTTAGGGTACGGGTTAGGATTAGGGTACGCGTTAGGGTTAGGGTAGGGGTTAGGGTTAGGGTACGCGTTAGGGTGAGGGTAGTTATTAAACCTATCCCACTCTCTAGATACCCCTTAGCACGTAAAGGAATATTATTTGGGGGTCCAGCCATGGAGAAGAGTTTAGACACTAGGAGAAGATAAGGAACACACCCATTATCAAGAAATCACATTAGGATTCTCTTTTTAACCTGTTCCTTAAAACACTAGTGCTTAGGAATTCTATTGGAGGCAGAAGCAGTCAAGGGTAGCTTAGGGTTAGGGTTAGGGTGAGGGTGAGTGTTAGGGTACGGATTAGGGTACGGGTTCGGGGAGGGGTTCGGGTAGGGCGTAGGGTATGGTTTAGGGTTAGGGTTAGGGTTAGTGTTAGGGTTAGGGCTCGGTTTAGGGTACGGGTTAGGATTAGGGTACGCGTTAGTGTTAGGGTAGGGGTTAGGGTTAGGGTACGCGATAGGGTGAGGTTAGTTATTAAACCTATCACACTCTTTAGATACCACTTAGCACGTAAAGGAATATTATTTGTGGGTCCAGCCATGGAGAAGAGTTTAGACACTAGGAGAAGATAAGGAACACACCCATTATCACGAACTCACATTAGGATTCTCTTTTTAACCTGTTCCTTAAAACACTATTGCTTAGGAAATCTATTGGAGGCAGAAGCAGTCATGGGTAGCTTAGGGTTAGGGTTAGGGTTAGGGTGAGGATTAGGGTACGGCTTAGGGTACGGGTTCGGGGAGGGGTTCGGGTAGGGTGTAGGGTATGGGTTAGGGTTAGGGTTAGGGTTAGTGTTAGGGTTAGGGCTCGGTTTAGGGTACGGGTTAGGATTAGGGTACGCGTTAGTGTTAGGGTAGGGGTTAGGGTTAGGGTACGCGATAGGGTGAGGTTAGTTATTAAACCTATCCCACTCTCTAGATACCCCTTAGCACGTAAAGGAATATTATTTGGGGGTCCAGCCATGGAGAAGAGTTTAGACACTAGGAGAAGATAAGGAACACACCCATTATCAAGAAATCACATTAGGATTCTCTTTTTAACCTGTTCCTTAAAACACTAGTGCTTAGGAAATCTATTGGAGGCAGAAGCAGTCAAGGGTAGCTTAGGGTTAGGGTTAGGGTTAGGGTGAGGGTTAGGGTATGGCTTAGGGTACGGGTTTCGGGTTGGGGTTCGGGTAGGGCGTAGGGTATGGGTTAGGGTTAGGGTTAGGGTTAGTGTTAGGGTTCGGTCTCGGTTTAGGGTACGGGTTAGGATTAGGGTACGCGTTAGTGTTAGGGTAAGGGTTAGGGTTATGGTACGCACTAGGGTGAGTGTAGTTATTAAACCTATCCCACTCTCTAGATACCCCTGAGCACGTAAAGGAATATTATTTGGGGGTCCAGCCATGGAGAAGAGTTTAGACACTAGGAGAAGATAAGAAACACACCCATTATCAAGAAATCATATTAGGATTCTCTTTTTAAACTGTTCCTTAAAACACTAGTGCTTAGGAAATCTATTGGAGGCAGAAGCAATCAAGGGTAGCTTAGGGTTAGAGTTAGAGTTAGGGTGAGGGTTAGGGTACGGCTTACGGTACGGGTTCGGGGAGGGGTTGGGTAGGGCGTAGGGTATGGGTTAGGGTTAGGGTTAGGGTTAGGGTTAGGGTTAGGGTTAGGGCTCGGTTTAGGGTACAGGTTAGGATTAGGGTACGCGTTAGGGTTAGGGTACGGGTTAGGGTTAGGGTACGCTTTAGGGTGAGAGTAGTTATTAAACCTATCCCACTCTCTAGATACCCCTTAGCACGTAAAGGAATATTATTTGGGGGTCCAGCCATGGAGAAGAGCTTAGACACTAGGAGAAGATAAGGAACACACCCATTATCAAGAAATCACATTAGGATTCTCTTTTTAACTTGTTCCTTAAAACACTAGTGCTTAGGAAATCTATTGGAGGCAGAAGCAGTCAAGGGTAGCTTAGGGTTAGGGTAAGGGTGAGGGTGAGGGTTAGGGTACGGCTTAGGGTACGGGTTCGGGGAGGGGTTCGGGTAGGGCGTAGGGTATGGGTTAGGGTTAGGGATAGGGTTAGTGTTAGGGTTAGGGCTCGGTTTAGGGTACGGGTTAGGATTAGGGTACGCGTTAGTGTTAGGGTAGGGGTTAGGGTTAGGGTACGCGTTAGGGTGGGGGTAGTTATTAAACCTATCACACTCTCTAGATACCCCTTAGCACGTAAAGGACTATTATTTGGGGGTCCAGCCATGGAGAAGAGTTTAGACACGAGGAGAAGATAAGGAACACACCCATTATCAAGAAATCACAATGTGATTCTCTTTTTAAACTGTTCCTTAAAACACTAGTGCTTAGGAACTCTATTGGAGGCAGAAGCAGTCAAGGGTAGCTTAGGGTTAGGGTTAGGGTTAGGGTGAGGGTTAGGGTACGGCTTAGGGTACGGGTTCGGGGAGGGGTTCGGGTAGGGCATAGGGTATGGGTTAGGGTTAGGGTTAGGGCTAGTGTTAGGGTTAGGGCTCGGTTTAGGGTACGGGTTAGGATTAGGGTATGCGTTAGGGTTAGGGTAGGGGTTAGGTTTAGGATACGCGTTAGGGTGAGGGAAGTTATTAAACCTATCCCACTCTCTAGATACCCCTTAGCACGAAAAGGAATATTATTTGGGGGTCCAGCCATGGAGAAGAGTTTAGACACGAGAAGATAAGGAACACACCCATTATCAAGAAATCACATTAGGATTCTCTTTTTAACCTGTTCCTTAAATCACTAGTGCTTAGGAAATCTATTGGAGGCAGAAGCAGTCAAGGGTAGCTTAGGGATAGGGTTAGGGTTAGGGTACGGCTTAGGGTACGGGTTCGGGGAGGGGTTCGGGTAGGGCGTAGGGTATGGGTTAGGGTTAGGGTTAGGGTTAGTGTTAGGGTTAGGGCTCGGTTTAGGGTACGGGTTAGGATTATGGTACGCATTAGGGTTAGGGTAGGGGTTAGGGTTAGGGTATGCGATAGGGTGAGGTTACTTATTAAACCTATCCCACTCTCTAGATACCCCTTAGCACGTAAAGGAATATTATTTGGGGGTCCAGCCATGGAGAAGAGTTTAGACACTAGGAGAAAATAAGGAACACACCCATTATCAAGAAATCACATTAGGATTCTCTTTTTAACCTGTTTCTTAAAACACTAGTGCTTAGGAAATCTATTGGAGGCAGAAGCAGTCAAGGGTAGCTTAGGGTTAGGGTTAGGGTTAGGGTGAGGGTTAGGGTACGGCTTAGGGTACGGGTTCGGGGAGGGGTTCGGGTAGGGCGTAGGGTATGGGATAGGGATAGGGTTAGGGTTAGTGTTAGGGTGAGGGCTCGGTTTAGGGTACGGGTTAGGATTAGGGTACGCGTTAGGGTTAGGGTAGGGGTTAGGGTTAGGGTACGCGTTAGGGTGAGGGTAGTTATTAAACCTATCCCACTCTCTAGATACCCCTTAGCACGTAAAGGAATATTATTTGGGGGTCCAGCCATGGAGAAGAGTTTAGACACTAGGAGAAGATAAGGAACACACCCATTATCAAGAAATCACTTTAGGATTCTCTTTTTAACCTGTTCCTTAAAACACTAGTGCTTAGGAATTCTATTGGAGGCAGAAGCAGTCAAGGGTAGCTTAGGGTTAGGGTTAGGGTGAGGGTGAGGTTTAGGGTACGGATTAGGGTACGGGTTCGGGGAGGGGTTCGGGTAGGGCGTAGGGTATGGTTTAGGGTTAGGGTTAGGGTTAGTGTTAGGGTTAGGGCTCGGTTTAGGGTACGGGTTAGGATTAGGGTACGCGTTAGTGTTAGGGTAGGGGTTAGGGTTAGGGTACGCGATAGGGTGAGGTTAGTTATTAAACCTATCACACTCTTTAGATACCACTTAGCACGTAAAGGAATATTATTTGTGGGTCCAGCCATGGAGAAGAGTTTAGACACTAGGAGAAGATAAGGAACACACCCATTATCACGAACTCACATTAGGATTCTCTTTTTAACCTGTTCCTTAAAACACTATTGCTTAGGAAATCTATTGGAGGCAGAAGCAGTCATGGGTAGCTTAGGGTTAGGGTTAGGGTTAGGGTGAGGATTAGGGTACGGCTTAGGGTACGGTTTCGGGGAGGGGTTCGGGTAGGGTGTAGGGTATGGGTTAGGGTTAGTGTTAGGGTTAGTGTTAGGGTTAGGGCTCGGTTTAGGGTACGGGTTAGGATTAGGGTACGCGTTAGTGTTAGGGTAGGGGTTAGGGTTAGGGTACGCGATAGGGTGAGGTTAGTTATTAAACCTATCCCACTCTCTAGATACCCCTTAGCACGTAAAGGAATATTATTTGGGGGTCCAGCCATGGAGAAGAGTTTAGACACTAGGAGAAGATAAGGAACACACCCATTATCAAGAAATCACATTAGGATTCTCTTTTTAACCTGTTCCTTAAAACACTAGTGCTTAGGAAATCTATTGGAGGCAGAAGCAGTCAAGGGTAGCTTAGGGTTAGGGTTAGCGTTAGGGTACGGCTTAGGGTACGGGTTCGGGGAGGGGTTCGGGTAGGGTGTAGGGTATGGGTTAGGGTTAGGGTTAGGGTTAGTGTTAGGGTTAGGGCTCGGTTTAGGGTACGATTTAGGATTAGGGTACGCGTTAGGGTTAGGGTAGGGGTTAGGGTTAGGGTTAGGGTTAGGGTTAGGGTTAGGGTGAGGGTTAGGGTATGGCTTAGGGTACGGGTTTCCGGTTGGGGTTCGGGTAGGGCGTAGGGTATGGGTTAGGGTTAGGGTTAGGGTTAGTGTTAGGGTTCGGTCTCGGTTTAGGGTACGGGTTAGGATTAGGGTACGCGTTAGTGTTAGGGTAGGGGTTAGGGTTATGGTACGCACTAGGGTGAGTGTAGTTATTAAACCTATCCCACTCTCTAGATACCCCTGAGCACGTAAAGGAATATTATTTGGGGGTGCAGCCATGGAGAAGAGTTTAGACACTAGGAGAAGATAAGGAACACACCCATTATCAAGAAATCATATTAGGATTCTCTTTTTAAACTGTTCCTTAAAACACTAGTGCTTAGGAAATCTATTGGAGGCAGAAGCAATCAAGGGTAGCTTAGGGTTAGAGTTAGAGTTAGGGTGAGGGTTAGGGTACGGCTTACGGTACGGGTTCGGGGAGGGGTTGGGTAGGGCGTAGGGTATGGGTTAGGGTTAGGGTTAGGGTTAGGGTTAGGGTTAGGGCTCGGTTTAGGGTACAGGTTAGGATTAGGGTACGCGTTAGGGTTAGGGTACGGGTTAGGGTTAGGGTACGCGTTAGGGTGAGGGTAGTTATTAAACCTATCCCACTCTCTAGATACCCCTTAGCACGTAAAGGAATATTATTTGGGGGTCCAGCCATGGAGAAGAATTTAGACACTAGGAGAAAATAAGGAACACACCCATTATCAAGAAATCACTTTAGGATTCTCTTTTTAACCTGTTCCTTAAAACACTAGTGCTTAGGAAATCTATTGGAGGCAGAAGCAGTCAAGGGTAGCTTAGGGATAGGGTTAGGGTTAGGGTACGGCTTAGGGTACGGGTTCGGGGAGGGGTTCGGGTAGGGCGTAGGGTATGGGTTAGGGTTAGGGTTAGGGTTAGTGTTAGGGTTAGGGCTCGGTTTAGGGTACGGGTTAGGATTAGGGTACGCGTTAGGGTTAGGGTAGGGGTTAGGGTTAGGGTATGCTTTAGGGTGAGAGTAGTTATTAAACCTATCCCACTCTCTAGATACCCCTTAGCACGTAAAGTAATATTATTTGGGGGTCCAGCCATGGAGAAGAGCTTAGACACTAGGAGAAGATAAGGAACACACCCATTATCAAGAAATCACATTAGGATTCTCTTTTTAACCTGTTCCTTAAAACACTAGTGCTTAGGAAATCTATTGGAGGCAGAAGCAGTCAAGGGTAGCTTAGGGTTAGGGTAAGGGTGAGGGGGAGGGTTAGGGTACGGCTTAGGGTACGGGTTCGGGGAGGCGTTCGGGTAGGGCGTAGGGTATGGGTTAGGGTTAGGGTTAGCGCTAGTGTTAGGGTTAGGGCTCGGTTTAGGGTACGGGTTAGGATTAGGGTATGCGTTAGGGTTAGGGTAGGGGTTAGGGTTAGGGTACGCGTTAGAGTGAGGGTAGTTATTAAACCTATCCCACTCTCTAGATACCCCTTAGCACGTAAAGGAATATTATTTGGGGGTCCAGCCATTGAGAAGAGTTTAGACACTAGGAGAAGATAAGGAACACACCCATTATCAAGAAATCACATTAGGATTCTCTTTTTAACCTGTTCCTTAAAACACTAGTGCTTAGGAATTCTATTGGAGGCAGAAGCAGTCAAGGGTAGCTTAGGGTTAGGGTTAGGGTGAGGGTGAGGGTTAGGGTACGGCTTAGGTTACGGGTTCGGGGAGGGCGTAGGGTATGGTTTAGGGTTAGGGTTAGGGTTAGTGTTAGGGTTAGGGCTCGGTTTAGGGTACGGGTTAGGATTAGGGTACGCGTTAGTGTTAGGGTAGGGGTTAGGGTTAGGGTACGCGATAGGGTGAGGTTAGTTATTAAACCTATCCCACTCTCTAGATACCCCTTAGCACGTAAAGGAATATTATTTGGGGGTCCAGCCATGGAGAAGAGTTTAGACACTAGGAGAAGATAAGGAACACACCCATTATCAAGAAATCACATTAGGATTCTCTTTTTAACCTGTTCCTTAAAACACTAGTGCTTAGGAAATCTATTGGAGGCAGAAGCAGTCAAGGGTAGCTTAGGGTTAGGTTTAGGGTTAGGGTGAGGGTTAGGGTATGGCTTAGGGTACGGGTTCGGGGAGGGGTTCGGGTAGGGCGTAGGGTATGGGTTAGGGTTAGGGTTAGGGTTAGTGTTAGGGTTAGGGCTCGGTTTAGGGTACGGGTTAGGATTAGGGTACGCGTTAGGGTTAGGGTAGGGTTTAGGGTTAGGGTACGCGTTAGGGTGAGGGTTGTTATTAAACCTATCCCACTCTCTAGATACCCCTGAGCACGTAAAGGAATATTATTTGGGGGTCCAGCCATGGAGAAGAGTTTAGACACGAGGAGAAGATAAGGAACACACCCATTATCAAGAAATCACATTAGGATTCTCTTTTTAACCTGTTCCTTAAAACACTAGTGCTTAGGAAATCTATTGGAGGCAGAAGCAGTCAAGGGTAGCTTAGGGTTAGGGTTAGGGTTAGGGTACGGCTTAGGGTACGGGTTCGGGGAGGGGTTCGGGTAGGGCGTAGGGTATGGGATAGGGATAGGGTTAGGGTTAGTGTTAGGGTTAGGGCTAGGTTTAGGGTACGGGTTAGGATTAGGGTACGCGTTAGGGTTAGGGTAGGGGTTAGGGTTAGGGTATGCGATAGGGTGAGGTTACTTATTAAACCTATCCCACTCTCTAGATACCCCTTAGCACGTAAAGGAATATTATTTGGGGGTCCAGCCATGGAGAAGAGTTTAGACACTAGGAGAAAATAAGGAACACACCCATTATCAAGAAATCACATTAGGATTCTCTTTTTAACCTGTTCCTTAAAACACTAGTGCTTAGGAAATCTATTGGAGGCAGAAGCAGTCAAGGGTAGCTTAGGGTTAGGGTTAGGGTTAGGGTGAGTGTTAGGGTATGGCTTAGTGTACGGGTTACGGGGAGGGGTTCGGGTAGGGCGTAGGGTATGGGTTAGGTTTAGGGTTAGGGTTAGTGTTAGGGTTCGGGCTCGGTTTAGGGTACGGGTTAGGATTAGGGTACACGTTAGTGTTAGGGTAGGTGTTAGGGTTATGGTACGCACTAGGGTGAGGGTAGTTATTAAACCTATCCCACTCTCTAGATACCCCTGAGCACGTAAAGGAATATTATTTGGGGGTCCAGCCATGGAGAAGAGTTTAGACACTAGGAGAAGATAAGGAACACACCCATTATCAAGAAATCACATTAGGATTCTCTTTTTAACCTGTTCCTTAAAACACTAGTGCTTAGGAAATCTATTGGAGGCAGAAGCAGTCAAGGGTAGCTTAGTGTTAGGGTTAGGGTTAGGGTACGGCTTAGGGTACGGGTTCGGGGAGGGGTTGGGGTTGGGCGTAGGGTATGGGTTAGGGTTAGGGTTAGGGTTAGTGTTAGGGTTCGGGCTCTGTTTAGGGTACGGGTTAGGATTAGGGTACGCGTTAGTGTTAGGGTATGGGTTAGGGTTATGGTACGCACTATGGTGAGGGTAGTTATTAAACCTATCCCACTCTCTAGATACCCCTGAGCACGTAAAGGAATATTATTTGGGGGTCCAGCCATGGAGAAGAGTTTAGACCCTAGGAGAAGATAAGGAACACACCCATTATCAAGAAATCACATTAGGATTCTCTTTTTAACCTGTTCCTTAAAACACTAGTGCTTAGGAAATCTATTGGAGGCAGAAGCAATCAAGGGTAGCTTAGGGTTAGAGTTAGAGTTAGGGTGAGGGTTAGGGTACGGCATACGGTACGGGTTCGGGGAGGGGTTAGAGTAGGGCGTAGGGTATGGGTTAGGGTTAGGGTTAGGGTTAGTGTTAGGGTTAGGGCTCGGTTTAGGGTACGGGTTAGGATTAGGGTACGCGTTAGGGTTAGGGTAGGGGTTAGGGTTAGGGTACGCTTTAGGGTGAGAGTAATTATTAAACCTATCCCACTCTCTAGATACCCCTTAGCACGTAAAGGAATATTATTTGGGGGTCCAGCCATGGAGAAGAGCTTAGACACTAGGAGAAGATAAGGAACACACCCATTATCAAGAAATCACATTAGGATTCTCTTTTTAACTTGTTCCTTAAAACACTAGTGCTTAGGAAA
Organism: Balaenoptera acutorostrata; assembly: GCF_949987535.1. Taxonomy (NCBI): domain Eukaryota; kingdom Metazoa; phylum Chordata; class Mammalia; order Artiodactyla; family Balaenopteridae; genus Balaenoptera; species Balaenoptera acutorostrata. The sequence goes on from NW_026646396.1 coordinate 75,485, forward strand.
TCTATTGGAGGCAGAAGCAGTCAAGGGTAGCTTAGGGTTAGGGTAAGGGTGAGGGGGAGGGTTAGGGTACGGCTTAGGGTAAGGGTTCGGGGAGGCGTTCGGGTAGGGTGTAGGGTATGGGTTAGGGTTAGGGTTAGCGCTAGTGTTAGGGTTAGGGCTCGGTTTAGGGCACGGGTTACGATTAGGGTACGCGTTAGGGTTAGCGTAGGGGTTAGGGTTAGGGTACGCGTTAGGGTGAGGGTAGTTATTAAACCTATCCCACTCTCTAGATACCCCTTAGCACGTAAAGGAATATTATTTGGGGGTCCAGCCATGGAGAAGAGTTTAGACACTAGGAGAAGATAAGGAACACACCCATTATCAAGAAATCACATTAGGATTCTCTTTTTAACCTGTTCCTTAAAACACTAGTGCTTAGGAATTCTATTGGAGGCAGAAGCAGTCAAGGGTAGCTTAGGGTTAGGGTTAGGGTGAGGGTGAGGGTTAGGGTACGGCTTAGGGTACGGGTTCGGGGAGGGGTTCGGGTAGGGCGTAGGGTATGGTTTAGGGTTAGGGTTAGGATTAGTGTTAGGGTTAGGGCTCGGTTTAGGGTACGGGGTAGGATTAGGGTACGCGTTAGTGTTAGGGTAGGGGTTAGGGTTAGGGTACGCGATAGGGTGAGGTTAGTTATTAAACCTATCCCACTCTCTAGATACCCCTTAGCACGTAAAGGAATATTATTTGGGGGTCCAGCCATGGAGAAGAGTTTAGACACTAGGAGAAGATAAGGAACACACCCATTATCAAGAAATCACATTAGGATTCTCTTTTTAACCTGTTCCTTAAAACACTAGTGCTTAGGAAATCTATTGGAGGCAGAAGCAGTCAAGGGTAGCTTAGGGTTAGGGTGAGGGTTAGGGTACGGCTTAGGGTACGGGTTCGGGGAGGTGTTCGGGTAGGGCGTAGGGTATGGGTTAGGGTTAGGGTTAGGGCTAGTGTTAGGGTTAGGGCTCGGTTTAGGGTACGGGTTAGGATTAGGGTACGCGTTAGGGTTAGGGTAGGGGTTAGGGTTAGTGTACGCGTTAGGGTGAGGGTAGTTATTAAACCTATCCCACTCTCTAGATACCCCTTAGCACGTACAGGAATATTATTGGGGGTCCAGCCATGGAGAAGAGTTTAGACACTAGGAGAAGATAAGGAACACACCCATTATCACGAAATCACATTAGGATTCTCTTTTTAACCTGTTCCTTAAAACACTAGTGCTTAGGAAATCTATTGGAGGCAGAAGCAGTCAAGGGTAGCTTAGGGTTAGGGTTAGGTTTAGGGTGAGGGTTAGGGTATGGCTTAGGGTACGGGTTCGGGGAGGGGTTCGGGTAGGGCGTAGGGTATGGGTTAGGGTTAGGTTTAGGGTTAGTGTTATGGTTAGGGCTCGGTTTAGGGTACGGGTTAGGATTAGGGTACGCGTTAGGGTTAGGGGAGGGGTTAGGGTTAGGGTACGCGTTAGGGTGGGGGAAGTTATTAAACCTATCACACTCTCTAGATACCCCTTAGCATGTAAAGGAATATTATTTGGGGGTCCAGCCATGGAGAAAAGTTTAGACACGAGGAGAAGATAAGGAACACACCCATTATCAAGAAATCACATTAGGATTCTCTTTTTAACCTGTTCCTTAAAACACTAGTGCTTAGGAAATCTATTGGAGGCAGAAGCAGTCAAGGGTAGCTTAGGGTTAGGGTTAGGGTTAGGGTGAGGGTTAGGGTACGGCTTAGGGTACGGGTTCGGTGAGGGGTTCGGGTAGGCCGTAGGGTATGGGTTAGGGTTAGGGTTAGGGTTAGTGTTAGGGTTAGGGCTCGGTTTAGGGTACGGGTTAGGATTAGGGTACGCGTTAGTGTTAGGGTAGGGGTTAGGGTTAGGGTACGCGTTAGGGTGAGGGTAGTTATTAAACCTATCCCACTCTCTAGATACCCCTTAGCACGTAAAGGAATATTATTTGGGGGTCCAGCCATGGAGAAGAGTTTAGACACGAGGAGAAGATAAGGAACACACCCATTATCAAGAAATCACATTAGGATTCTCTTTTTAACCTGTTCCTTAAAACACTAGTGCTTAGGAAATCTATTGGAGGCAGAAGCCGTCAAGGGTAGCTTAGGGTTAGGGTTAGGGTTAGGGTGAGGGTTAGGGTACGGTTTAGGGTACGGGTTCAGGGAGGGGTTCGGGTAGGGCGTAGGGTATGGGTTAGGGTTAGGGTTAGAGTTAGTGTTAGGGTTAGGGCTCGGTTTAGGGTACGGGTTAGGATTAGGGTACGCGCTAGGGTTAGGGTAGGGGTTAGGGTTAGGGTACGCGTTAGGGTGAGGGTAGTTATTAAACCTATCACACTCTCTAGATACCCCTTAGCACATAAAGGAATATTATTTGGGGGTCCAGCCATGGAGAAGAGTTTAGACACGAGGAGAAGACAAGGAACACACCCATTATCAAGAAATCACATTAGGATTCTATTTTTAACATGTTCCTTAAAACACTAGTGCTTAGGAAATCTATTGGAGGCAGAAGCCGTCAAGGGTAGCCTAGGGTTAGGGTTAGGGGTAGGGTGAGGGTTAGGGTACGGCTTAGGGTACGGGTTCGGGGAGGTGTTCGGGTAGGGCGTAGGGTATGGGTTAGGGTTAGGGTTAGGGCTAGTGTTAGGGTTAGGGCTCGGTTTAGGGTACGGGTTAGGATTAGGGTACGCGTTAGGGTTAGGGTAGGGGTTAGGGTTAGTGTACGCGTTAGGGTGAGGGTAGTTATTAAACCTATCCCACTCTCTAGATACCCCTTAGCACGTACAGGAATATTATTGGGGGTCCAGCCATGGAGAAGAGTTTAGACACTAGGAGAAGATAAGGAACACACCCATTATCACGAAATCACATTAGGATTCTCTTTTTAACCTGTTCCTTAAAACACTAGTGCTTAGGAAATCTATTGGAGGCAGAAGCAGTCAAGGGTAGCTTAGGGTTAGGGTTAGGTTTAGGGTGAGGGTTAGGGTATGGCTTAGGGTACGGGTTCGGGGAGGGGTTCGGGTAGGGCGTAGGGTATGGGTTAGGGTTAGGGTTAGGGTTAGGGTGAGGGTTAGGGCTCGGTTTAGGGTACAGGTTAGGATTAGGGTACGCGTTAGGGTTAGGGTACGGGTTAGGGTTAGGGTACGCTTTAGGGTGAGAGTAGTTATTAAACCTATCCCACTCTCTAGATACCCCTTAGCACGTAAAGGAATATTATTTGGGGGTCCAGCCATGGAGAAGAGTTTAGACACTAGGAGAAGATAAGGAACACACCCATTATCACGAAATCACATTAGGATTCTCTTTTTAACCTGTTCCTTAAAACACTATTGCTTAGGAAATCTATTGGAGGCAGAAGCAGTCAAGGGTAGCTTAGGGTTAGGGTTAGGGTTAGGGTGAGGGTTAGGGTACGGCTTAGGGTACGGGTTCGGGGAGGGGTTCGGGTAGGGCGTAGGGTATGGGATAGGGTTAGGGTTAGGGTTAGTGTTTGGGTTAGGGCTCGGTTTAGGGTACGGGTTAGGATTAGGGTACGCGTTAGGGTTAGGGTAGGGGTTAGGGTTAGGGTATGCGATAGGGTGAGGTTACTTATTAAACCTATCCCACTCTCTAGATACCCCTTAGCACGTAAAGGAATATTATTTGGGGGTCCAGCCATGGAGAAAAGTTTAGACACTAGGAGAAAATAAGGAACACACCCATTATCAAGAAATCACATTAGGATTCTCTTTTTAACCTGTTCCTTAAAACACTAGTGCTTAGGAAATCTATTGGAGGCAGAAGCAGTCAAGGGTAGCTTAGGGTTAGGGTTAGGGTTAGGGTACGGCTTAGGGTACGGGTTCGGGGAGGGGTTCGGGTAGGGCGTAGGGTATGGGTTAGGGTTAGGGTTAGGGTTAGTGTTAGGGTTCGGGCTCTGTTTAGGGTACGGGTTAGGATTAGGGTACGCGTTAGTGTTAGGGTAGGGGTTAGGGTTATGGTACGCACTAGGGTGAGGGTAGTTATTAAACCTATCCCACTCTCTAGATACCCCTGAGCACGTAAAGGAATATTATTTGGGGGTCCAGCCATGGAGAAGAGTTTAGACACTAGGAGAAGATAAGGAACACACCCATTATCAAGAAATCACATTAGGATTCTCTTTTTAACCTGTTCCTTAAAACACTAGTGCTTAGGAAATCTATTGGAGGCAGAAGTAATCAAGGGTAGCTTAGGGTTAGAGTTAGAGTTAGAGTGAGGGTTAGGGTACGGCATAGGGTACGGGTTCGGGGAGGGGTTATGGTAGGGCGTACGGTATGGGTTAGGGTTAGGGTTAGGGTTAGTGTTAGGGTTAGGGCTCGGTTTAGGGTACGGGTTAGGATTAGGGTACGCGTTAGGGTTAGGGTAGGGGTTAGAGTTAGGGTACGCTTTAGGGTGAGAGTAGTTATTAAACCTATCCCACTCTCTAGATACCCCTTAGCACGTAAAGGAATATTATTTGGGGGTCCAGCCATGAAGAAGAGCTTAGACACTAGGAGAAGATAAGGAACACACCCATTATCAAGAAATCACATTAGGATTCTCTTTTTAACTTGTTCCTTAAAACACTAGTGCTTAGGAAATCTATTGGAGGCAGAAGCAGTCAAGGGTAGCTTAGGGTTAGGGTAAGGGTGAGGGGGAGGGTTAGGGTACGGCTTAGGGTACGGGTTCGGTGAGGCGTTCGGGTAGGGCGTAGGGTATGGGTTAGGGTTAGGGTTAGCGCTAGTGTTAGGGTGAGGGCTCGGTTTAGGGTACGGGTTAGGATTAGGGTACGCGTTAGGGTTAGGGTAGGGGTTAGGGTTAGGGTACGCGTTAGGGTGAGGGTAGTTATTAAACCTATCCCACTCTCTAGATACCCCTTAGCACGTAAAGGAATATTATTTGGGGGTCCAGCCATGGAGAAGAGTTTAGACACTAGGAGAAGATAAGGAACACACCCATTATCAAGAAATCACATTAGGATTCTCTTTTTAACCTGTTCCTTAAAATACTAGTGCTTAGGAATTCTATTGGAGGCAGAAGCAGTCAAGGGTAGCTTAGGGTTAGGGTTAGGGTGAGGGTGAGGGTTAGGGTACGGATTAGGGTACGGGTTCGGGGAGGGGTTCGGGTAGGGCGTAGGGTATGGTTTAGGGTTAGGGTTAGGGTTAGTGTTAGGGTTAGGGCTCGGTTTAGGGTACGGGTTAGGATTAGGGTACGCGTTAGTGTTAGGGTAGGGGTTAGGGTTAGGGTACGCGATAGGGTGAGGTTAGTTACTAAACCTATCACACTCTTTAGATACCACTTAGCACGTAAAGGAATATTATTTGTGGGTCCAGCCATGGAGAAGAGTTTAGACACTAGGAGAAGATAAGGAACACACCCATTATCACGAACTCACATTAGGATTCTCTTTTTAACCTGTTCCTTAAAACACTATTGCTTAGGAAATCTATTGGAGGCAGAAGCAGTCATGGGTAGCTTAGGGTTAGGGTTAGGGTTAGGGTGAGGATTAGGGTACGGCTTAGGGTACGGGTTCGGGGAGGGGTTAGGGTAGGGCGTAGGGTATGGGTTAGGGTTAGGGTTAGGGTTAGTGTTAGGGTTAGGGCTCGGTTTAGGGTACGGGTTAGGATTAGGGTACGCGTTAGTGTTAGGGTAGGGGTTAGGGTTAGGGTACGCGATAGGGTGAGGTTAGTTATTAAACCTATCCCACTCTCTAGATACCCCTTAGCACGTAAAGGAATATTATTTGGGGGTCCAGCCATGGAGAAGAGTTTAGACACTAGGAGAAGATAAGGAACACACCCATTATCAAGAAATCACATTAGGATTCTCTTTTTAACCTGTTCCTTAAAACACTAGTGCTTAGGAAATCTATTGGAGGCAGAAGCAGTCAAGGGTAGCTTAGGGTTAGGGTTAGGGTTAGGGTACGGCTTAGGGTACGGGTTCGGGGAGGGGTTCGGGTAGGGTGTAGGGTATGGGTTACGGTTAGGGTTAGGGTTAGTGTTAGGGTTAGGGCTCGGTTTAGGGTACGGGTTAGGATTAGGGTACGCGTTAGGGTTAGGGTAGGTGTTAGGGTTAGGGTACGCGTTAGGGTGAGGGTAGTTATTAAACCTTTCACACGCTCTAGATACCACCTAGCACGTAAAGGAATATTATTTGGGGGTCCAGCCATGGAGAAGTGTTTAGACACTAGGAGAAGATAAGGAACACACCCATTATCACGAAATCACATTAGGATTCTCTTTTTAACCTGTTCCTTAAAACACTAGTGCTTAGGAAATCTATTGGAGGCAGAAGCAGTCAAGGGTAGCTTAGGGTTAGGGTTAGGGTTAGGGTGAGGGTTAGGGTATGGCTTAGGGTACGGGTTTCGGGTTGGGGTTCGGGTAGGGCGTAGGGTATGGGTTAGGGTTAGGGTTAGGGTTAGTGTTAGGGTTCGGTCTCGGTTTAGGGTACGGGTTAGGATTAGGGTACGCGTTAGTGTTAGGGTAGGGGTTAGGGTTATGGTACGCACTAGGGTGAGTGTAGTTATTAAACCTATCCCACTCTCTAGATACCCCTGAGCACGTAAAGGAATATTATTTGGGGGTCCAGCCATGGAGAAGAGTTTAGACACTAGGAGAAGATAAGGAACACACCCATTATCAAGAAATCATATTAGGATTCTCTTTTTAAACTGTTCCTTAAAACACTAGTGCTTAGGAAATCTATTGGAGGCAGAAGCAATCAAGGGTAGCTTAGGGTTAGAGTTAGAGTTAGGGTGAGGGTTAGGGTACGGCTTACGGTACGGGTTCGGGGAGGGGTTGGGTAGGGCGTAGGGTATGGGTTAGGGTTAGGGTTAGGGTTAGGGTTAGGGTTAGGGTTAGGGCTCGGTTTAGGGTACAGGTTAGGATTAGGGTACGCGTTAGGGTTAGGGTACGGGTTAGGGTTAGGGTACGCTTTAGGGTGAGAGTAGTTATTAAACCTATCCCACTCTCTAGATACCCCTTAGCACGTAAAGGAATATTATTTGGGGGTCCAGCCATGGAGAAGAGCTTAGACACTAGGAGAAGATAAGGAACACACCCATTATCAAGAAATCACATTAGGATTCTCTTTTTAACTTCTTCCTTAAAACACTTGTGCTTAGGAAATCTATTGGAGGCAGAAGCAGTCAAGGGTAGCTTAGGGTTAGGGTAAGGGTGAGGGTGAGGGTTAGGGTACGGCTTAGGGTACGGGTTCGGGGAGGCGTTCCGGTAGGGCGTAGGGTATGGGATAGGGTTAGGGATAGGGTTAGTGTTAGGGTTAGGGCTCGGTTTAGGGTACGGGTTAGGATTAGGGTACGCGTTAGTGTTAGGGTAGGGGTTAGGGTTAGGGTACGCGTTAGGGTGGGGGTAGTTATTAAACCTATCACACTCTCTAGATACCCCTTAGCACGTAAAGGACTATTATTTGGGGGTCCAGCCATGGAGAAGAGTTTAGACACGAGGAGAAGATAAGGAACACACCCATTATCAAGAAATCACAATGTGATTCTCTTTTTAAACTGTTCCTTAAAACACTAGTGCTTAGGAACTCTATTGGAGGCAGAAGCAGTCAAGGGTAGCTTAGGGTTAGGGTTAGGGTTAGGGTGAGGGTTAGGGTACGGCTTAGGGTACGGGTTCGGGGAGGGGTTCGGGTAGGGCGTAGGGTATGGGTTAGGGTTAGGGTTAGGGCTAGTGTTAGGGTTAGGGCTCGGTTTAGGGTACGGGTTAGGATTAGGGTATGCGTTAGGGTTAGGGTAGGGGTTAGGTTTAGGATACGCGTTAGGGTGAGGGAAGTTATTAAACCTATCCCACTCTCTAGATACCCCTTAGCACGAAAAGGAATATTATTTGGGGGTCCAGCCATGGAGAAGAGTTTAGACACGAGAAGATAAGGAACACACCCATTATCAAGAAATCACATTAGGATTCTCTTTTTAACCTGTTCCTTAAATCACTAGTGCTTAGGAAATCTATTGGAGGCAGAAGCCATCAAGGGTAGCTTAGGGTTAGGGTTAGGGTTAGGGTGAGGGTTAGGGTACGGCTTAGGGTACGGGTTCGGGGAGGGGTTCGGGTAGGGCGTAGGGTATGGGTTAGAGTTAGGGTTAGGGTTAGTGTTAGGGTTAGGGCTCGGTTTAGGGTACGGGTTAGGATTAGGGTACGCGTTAGTGTTAGGGTAGGGGTTAGGGTTAGGGTACGCTTTACGGTGAGGGTAGTTATTAAACCTATCCCACTCTCTAGATACCCCTTAGCACGTAAAGGAATATTATTTGGGGGTCCAGTCATGGAGCAGGGTTTAGACACTAGGAGAAGATAAGGAACACACCCATTATCAAGAAATCACATTAGGATTCTCTTTTTAAGCTGTTCCTTAAAACACTAGTGCTTAGGAAATCTATTGGAGGCAGAAGCAGTCAAGGGTAGCTTAGGGTTAGGGTTAGGGTTAGGGTGAGGGTTAGGGTATGGCTTAGGGTACGGGTTCGGGGAGGGTTTCGGGTAGGGCGTAGGGTATGGTTTAGGGTTAGGGTTAGGGCTAGTGTTAGGGTTAGGGCTCGGTTTAGGGTACGGGTTAGGATTAGGGTACACGTTAGGGTTCGGGTAGGGGTTAGGGTAAGGGTACGCGTCAGGGTGAGGGTAGTTATTAAACCTATCCCACTCTCTAGATACCCCTGAGCACGTAAAGGAATATTATTTGGGGGTCCAGCCATGGAGAAGAGTTTAGACACGAGGAGAAGATAAGGAACACACCCATTATCAAGAAATCACATTAGGATTCTCTTTTTAACCTGTTCCTTAAAACACTAGTGCTTAGGAAATCTATTGGAGGCAGAAGCAGTCAAGGGTAGCTTAGGGTTAGGGTTAGGGTTAGGGTGAGGGTTAGGGTATGGCTTAGGGTACGGGTACGGGGAGGTGTTCGGGTAGGGCGTAGGGTATGGGTTAGGGTTAGGGTTAGGGTTAGTGTTAGGGTTAGGGCTCGGTTTAGGGTATGGGTTAGGATTAGGGTACGTGTTAGGGTTAGGGTAGGGGTTAGGGTTAGGGTACGCGTTAGGTTGGGGGTAGTTATTAAACCTATCACACACTCTAGATACCCCTTAGCACGTAAAGGAATATTATTTGGGGGTCCAGCCATGGAGAAGGGTTTAGACATTAGGAGAAGATAAGGAACACACCCATTATCATGAAATCACGATATGATTCTCTTTTTAAACTGTTCCTTAAAACACTAGTGGTTAGGAAATCTTTTGGAGGCAGAAGCAGTCAAGGGTAGCTTAGGGTTAGGGTTAGGGTTAGGGTGAGGGTTAGGGTACGGCTTAGGGTACGGGTTCGGGCAGGGTTTCGGGTAGGGCGTAGGGTATGGGTTAGGGTTAGGGTTAGTGTTAGAGTTAGGGCTCGGTTTAGGGTACGGGTTAGAATTAGGGTACTCGTTAGGGTTAGGGTAGCGGTTAGGGTTAGGGTACGCGTTAGGGTGAATGTAGTTATTAAACCTATCACACTCTCTAGATACCCCTTAGCACGTAAAGGAATATTATTTGGGGGTCCAGCCATGGAGAAGAGTTTAGACACTAGGAGAAGATAAGGAACACACCCATTATCTCGAAATCACATTAGGATTCTCTTTTTAACCTGTTCCTTAAAACACTAGTGCTTAGGAAATCTATTGGAGGCAGAAGCAGTCAAGTGTAGCTTAGGGTTAGGGTTAGGGTTAGGGTGAGGGTTAGGGTACGGCTTAGGGTACGGGTTCGGGGAGGTGTTCGGGTAGGGCGTAGGGTATGGGTTAGGGTTAGGGTTAGGGCTAGTGTTAGGGTTAGGGCTCGGTTTAGGGTACGGGTTAGGATTAGGGTAAACGTTAGGGTTCGGGTAGGGGTTAGGGTTAGGGTACGCGTTAGGGTGAGGGTAGTTATTGAACCTATCCCACTCTCTAGATACCCCTTAGCACGTAAAGGAATATTATTTGGGGGTCCAGCCATGGAGAAGAGTTTAGACACGAGAAGATATGGAACACACCCATTATCAAGAAATCACATTAGGATTCTCTTTTTAACCTGTTCCTTAAAACACTAGTGCTTAGGAAATCTATTGGAGGCAGAAGCCCTCAAGGGTAGCTTAGTGTTAGGGTTAGGGTTAGGGTGAGGTTTAGGGTACTTCTTAGGGTACGGGTTCGGGGAGGGGTTCGGGTAGGGCGTAGGGTATGGGTTAGGGTTAGGGTTAGGGCTAGTGTTAGGGTTAGGGCTCGGTTTAGGGTACGGGTTAGGATTAGGGTACGTGTTAGGGTTAGGGTAGGGGTTAGGGTTAGGGTACGCGTTAGGGTGAGGGTAGTTATTAAACCTATCCCACTCTCTAGATACCCCTTAGCACGTAAAGGAATATTATTTGGGGGTCCAGCCATGGAGAAGAGTTTAGACACGAGGAGAAGATAAGGAACACACCCATTATCAAAAAATCACATTAGGATTCTCTTTTTAACCTGTTCCTTAAAACACTAGTGCTTAGGAAATCTATTGGAGGCAGAAGCCGTCAAGGGTAGCTTAGGGTTAGGGTTAGGGTTAGGGTGAGGGTTAGGGTACGGTTTAGGGTACGGGTTCAGGGAGGGGTTCGGGTAGGGCGTAGGGTATGGGTTAGGGTTAGGGTTAGAGTTAGGGTTAGGGTTAGGGCTCGGTTTAGGTTACGGGTTAGGATTAGGGTACGCGCTAGGGTTAGGGTAGGGGTTAGGGTTAGGGTACGCGTTAGGGTGAGGGTAGTTATTAAACCTATCCCACTCTCTAGATACCCCTTAGCACATAAAGGAATATTATTTGGGGGTCCAGCCATGGAGAAGAGTTTAGACACGAGGAGAAGACAAGGAACACACCCATTATCAAGAAATCACATTAGGATTCTATTTTTAACATGTTCCTTAAAACACTAGTGCTTAGGAAATCTATTGGAGGCAGAAGCCGTCAAGTGTAGCTTAGGGTTAGGGTTAGGTTTAGGGTGAGGGTTAGGGTACGGCTTAGGGTACGGGTTCGGGGAGGTGTTCGGGTAGGGCGTAGGGTATGGGTTAGGGTTAGGGTTAGGGCTAGTGTTAGGGTTAGGGCTCGGTTTAGGGTACAGGTTAGGATTAGGGTACGCGTTAGGGTTAGGGTAGGGGTTAGGGTTAGTGTACGCGTTAGGTTGAGGGTAGTTATTAAACCTATCCCACTCTCTAGATACCCCTTAGCACGTACAGGAATATTATTGGGGGTCCAGCCATGGAGAAGAGTTTAGACACTAGGAGAAGATAAGGAACACACCCATTATCACGAAATCACATTAGGATTCTCTTTTTAACCTGTTCCTTAAAACACTAGTGCTTAGGAAATCTATTGGAGGCAGAAGCAGTCAAGGGTAGCTTAGGGTTAGGGTTAGGGTGAGGGTGAGGGTTAGGGTATGGCTTAGGGTACGGGTTCGGGGAGGGGTTCGGGTAGGGCGTAGGGTATGGGTTAGGGTTAGGGTTAGGGTTAGTGTTAGGGTTAGGGCTCGGTTTAGGGTACGGGTTAGGATTAGGGTACTCGTTAGGGTTAGGGCAGGGGTTAGGGTTAGGGTACGCGTTAGGGTGGGGGTAGTTATTAAACCTATCACACTCTCTAGATACCCCTTAGCACGTAAAGGAATATTATTTGGGGGTCCAGCCATGGAGAAGAGTTTAGACACGAGGAGAAGATAAGGAACACACCCATTATCAAGAAATCACATTAGGATTCTCTTTTTAACCTGTTCCTTAAAACACTAGTGCTTAGGAAATCTATTGGAGGCAGAAGCAGTCAAGGGTAGCTTAGGGTTAGGGTTAGGGTTAGGGTGAGGGTTAGGGTACGGCTTAGGGCATGGGTTCGGGGAGGGGTTCGGGTAGGGCGTAGGCTATGGGTTAGGGTTAGTGTTAGGGTTAGGGTTAGGGTTAGGGCTCGGTTTAGGGTACAGGTTAGGATTAGGGTACGCGTTAGGGTTAGGGTAGGGGTTAGGGTTAGTGTACGCGTTCGGGTGAGGGTAGTTATTAAACCTATCCCACTCTCTAGATACCCCTTAGCACGTACAGGAATATTATTGGGGGTCCAGCCATGGAGAAGAGTTTAGACACTAGGAGAAGATAAGGAACACTCCCATTATCACGAAATCACATTAGGATTCTCTTTTTAACCTGTTCCTTAAAACACTAGTGCTTAGGAAATCTATTGGAGGCAGAAGCAGTCAAGGGTAGCTTAGGGTTAGGGTTAGGGTTAGGGTGAGGGTTAGGGTATTGCTTAGGGTACGGGTTCGGGGAGAGGTTCGGGTAGGGCGTAGGGTATGGGTTAGGGTTAGGGTTAGGGCTAGTGTTAGGGTTAGGGCTCGGTTTAGGGTACAGGTTAGGATTAGGGTACGCGTTAGGGTTAGGGTAGGGGTTAGGGTTAGTGTACGCGTTAGGGTGAGGGTAGTTATTAAACCTATCCCACTCTCTAGATACCCCTTAGCACGTACAGGAATATTATTGGGGGTCCAGCCATGGAGAAGAGTTTAGACACTAGGAGAAGATAAGGAACACACCCATTATCAAGAAATCACATTAGGATTCTCTTTTTAACCTGTTCCTTAAAACACTAGTGCTTAGGAAATCTATTGGAACCAGAAGCAGTCAAGGGTAGCTTAGGGTTAGGGTTAGGGTTAGGGTGAGGGTTAGGGTATGGCTTAGGGTACGGGTTCGGGGAGGGGTTCGGGTAGGGCGTAGGGTATGGGTTAGGGTTAGGGTTAGGGTTAGTGTTAGGGTTAGGGCTCGGTTTAGGGTACGGGTTAGGATTAGGGTACGAGTTAGGGTTAGGGTAGGGGTTAGGGTTAGGGTACGCGTTAGGGTGGGGGTAGATATTAAACCTATCACACTCTCTAGATACCCCTTAGCACGTAAAGGAATATTATTTGGGGGTCCAGACATGGAGAAGAGTTTAGACACTAGGAGAAGATAAGGAACACACCCATTATCACGAAATCACATTAGGATTCTCTTTTTAACCTGTTCCTTAAAACACTAGTGCTTAGGAAATCTATTGGAGGCAGAAACAGTCAAGGGTAGCTTAGGGTTAGGGTTAGGGTTAGGGTGAGGGTTAGGGTACGGCTTAGGGTATGGGTTCGGGGAGGGGTTCGGGTAGGGCGTAGGGTATGGGTTAGGGTTAGGGTTAGGGCTAGTGTTAGGGTTAGGGCTCGGTTTAGGGTACGGGTTAGGATTAGGGTACGCGTTAGGGTTCGGGTAGGGGTTAGGGTTAGGGTACGCGTTAGGGTGAGGGTAGTTATTAAACCTATCCCACTCTCTAGATACCCCTTAGCACATAAAGGAATATTATTTGGGGGTCCAGCCATGGAGAAGAGTTTAGACACGAGGAGAAGATAAGGAACACACCCATTATCAAGAAATCACATTAGGATTCTCTTTTTAACATGTTCCTTAAAACACTAGTGCTTAGGAAATCTCTTGGAGGCAGAAGCAGTCAAGGGTAGCTTAGGGTTAGGGTTAGGGTTAGGGTGAGGGTTAGGGTACGGCTTAGGGTACGCGTTCGGGGAGGGGTTCGGGTAGGGCGTAGGGTATGGGTTAGGGTTAGGGTTAGGGCTCGGTTTAGGGTACAGGTTAGGATTAGGGTACGCGTTAGGGTTAGGGTAGGGGTTAGGGTTAGTGTACGCGTTAGGTTGAGGGTAGTTATTAAACCTATCCCACTCTCTAGATAACCCTTAGCACGTACAGGAATATTATTGGGGGTCCAGCCATGGAGAAGAGTTTAGACACTAGGAGAAGATAAGGAACACACCCATTATCACGAAATCACATTAGGATTCTCTTTTTAACCTGTTCCTTAAAACACTAGTGCTTAGGAAATCTATTGGAGGCAGAAGCAGTCAAGGGTAGCTTAGGGTTAGGGTTAGGGTGAGGGTGAGGGTTAGGGTATGGCTTAGGGTACGGGTTCGGGGAGGGGTTCGGGTAGGGCGTAGGGTATGAGTTAGGGTTAGGGTTAGGGTTAGTGTTAGGGTTAGGGCTCGGTTTAGGGTACGGGTTAGGATTAGGGTACTCGTTAGGGTTAGGGCAGGGGTTAGGGTTAGGGTACGCGTTAGGGTGGGGGTAGTTATTAAACCTATCACACTCTCTAGATACCCCTTAGCACGTAAAGGAATATTATTTGGGGGTCCAGCCATGGAGAAGAGTTTAGACACGAGGAGAAGATAAGGAACACACCCATTATCAAGAAATCACATTAGGATTCTCTTTTTAACCTGTTCCTTAAAACACTAGTGCTTAGGAAATCTATTGGAGGCAGAAGCAGTCAAGGGTAGCTTAGGGTTAGGGTTAGGGTTAGGGTGAGGGTTAGGGTACGGCTTAGGGCATGGGTTCGGGGAGGGGTTCGGGTAGGGCGTAGGCTATGGGTTAGGGTTAGTGTTAGGGTTAGGGTTAGGGTTAGGGCTCGGTTTAGGGTACAGGTTAGGATTAGGGTACGCGTTAGGGTTAGGGTAGGGGTTAGGGTTAGTGTACGCGTTCGGGTGAGGGTAGTTATTAAACCTATCCCACTCTCTAGATACCCCTTAGCACGTACAGGAATATTATTGGGGGTCCAGCCATGGAGAAGAGTTTAGACACTAGGAGAAGATAAGGAACACTCCCATTATCACGAAATCACATTAGGATTCTCTTTTTAACCTGTTCCTTAAAACACTAGTGCTTAGGAAATCTATTGGAGGCAGAAGCAGTCAAGGGTAGCTTAGGGTTAGGGTTAGGGTTAGGGTGAGGGTTAGGGTATTGCTTAGGGTACGGGTTCGGGGAGAGGTTCGGGTAGGGCGTAGGGTATGGGTTAGGGTTAGGGTTAGGGCTAGTGTTAGGGTTAGGGCTCGGTTTAGGGTACAGGTTAGGATTAGGGTACGCGTTAGGGTTAGGGTAGGGGTTAGGGTTAGTGTACGCGTTAGGGTGAGGGTAGTTATTAAACCTATCCCACTCTCTAGATACCCCTTAGCACGTACAGGAATATTATTGGGGGTCCAGCCATGGAGAAGAGTTTAGACACTAGGAGAAGATAAGGAACACACCCATTATCAAGAAATCACATTAGGATTCTCTTTTTAACCTGTTCCTTAAAACACTAGTGCTTAGGAAATCTATTGGAACCAGAAGCAGTCAAGGGTAGCTTAGGGTTAGGGTTAGGGTTAGGGTGAGGGTTAGGGTATGGCTTAGGGTACGGGTTCGGGGAGGGGTTCGGGTAGGGCGTAGGGTATGGGTTAGGGTTAGGGTTAGGGTTAGTGTTAGGGTTAGGGCTCGGTTTAGGGTACGGGTTAGGATTAGGGTACGCGTTAGGGTTAGGGTAGGGGTTAGGGTTAGGGTACGCGTTAGGGTGGGGGTAGATATTAAACCTATCACACTCTCTAGATACCCCTTAGCACGTAAAGGAATATTATTTGGGGGTCCAGACATGGAGAAGAGTTTAGACACTAGGAGAAGATAAGGAACACACCCATTATCACGAAATCACATTAGGATTCTCTTTTTAACCTGTTCCTTAAAACACTAGTGCTTAGGAAATCTATTGGAGGCAGAAACAATCAAGGGTAGCTTAGGGTTAGGGTTAGGGTTAGGGTGAGGGTTAGGGTACGGCTTAGGGTATGGGTTCGGGGAGGGGTTCGGGTAGGGCGTAGGGTATGGGTTAGGGTTAGGGTTAGGGCTAGTGTTAGGGTTAGGGCTCGGTTTAGGGTACGGGTTAGGATTAGGGTACGCGTTAGGGTTCGGGTAGGGGTTAGGGTTAGGGTACGCGTTAGGGTGAGGGTAGTTATTAAACCTATCCCACTCTCTAGATACCCCTTAGCACGTAAAGGAATATTATTTGGGGGTCCAGCCATGGAGAAGAGTTTAGACACGAGGAGAAGATAAGGAACACACCCATTATCAAGAAATCACATTAGGATTCTCTTTTTAACATGTTCCTTAAAACACTAGTGCTTAGGAAATCTCTTGGAGGCAGAAGCAGTCAAGGGTAGCTTAGGGTTAGGGTTAGGGTTAGGGTGAGGGTTAGGGTACGGCTTAGGGTACGGGTTCGGGGAGGGGTTCGGGTAGGGCGTAGGGTATGGGTTAGGGTTAGGGTTAGGGCTCGGTTTAGGGTACAGGTTAGGATTAGGGTACGCGTTAGGGTTAGGGTAGGGGTTAGGTTTAGTGTACGCGTTCGGGTGAGGGTAGTTATTAAACCTATCCCACTCTCTAGATACCCCTTAGCACGTACAGGAATATTATTGGGGGTCCAGCCATGGAGAAGAGTTTAGACACTAGGAGAAGATAAGGAACACTCCCATTATCACGAAATCACATTAGGATTCTCTTTTTAACCTGTTCCTTAAAACACTAGTGCTTAGGAAATCTATTGGAGGCAGAAGCAGTCAAGGGTAGCTTAGGGTTAGGGTTAGGGTTAGGGTGAGGGTTAGGGTATTGCTTAGGGTACGGGTTCGGGGAGAGGTTCGGGTAGGGCGTAGGGTATGGGTTAGGGTTAGGGTTAGGGCTAGTGTTAGGGTTAGGGCTCGGTTTAGGGTACGGGTTAGGATTAGGGTACGCGTTAGGGTTAGGGTAGGGGTTAGGGTTAGGGTACGCGTTAGGGTGAGGGTAGTTATTAAACCTATCCCACTCTCTAGGTACCCCTTAGCACGTAAAGGAATATTATTTGGGGGTCCAGCCATGGAGAAGAGTTTAGACACGAGGAGAAGATAAGGAACACACCCATTATCAAAAAATCACATTAGGATTCTCTTTTTAACCTGTTCCTTAAAACACTAGTGCTTAGGAAATCTATTGGAGGCAGAAGCCGTCAAGGGTAGCTTAGGGTTAGTGTTAGGGTTAGGGTGAGGGTTAGGGTACGGTTTAGGGTACGGGTTCAGGGAGGGGTTCGGGTAGGGCGTAGGGTATGGGTTAGGGTTAGGGTTAGAGTTAGGGTTAGGGTTAGGGCTCGGTTTAGGGTACGGGTTAGGATTAGGGTACGCGCTAGGGTTAGGGTAGGGGTTAGGGTTAGGGTACGCGTTAGGGTGAGGGTAGTTATTAAACCTATCCCACTCTCTAGATACCCCTTAGCACATAAAGGAATATTATTTGGGGGTCCAGCAATGGAGAAGAGTTTAGACACGAGGAGAAGACAAGGAACACACCCATTATCAAGAAATCACATTAGGATTCTATTTTTAACATGTTCCTTAAAACACTAGTGCTTAGGAAATCTATTGGAGGCAGAAGCCGTCAAGTGTAGCTTAGGGTTAGGGTTAGGGTTAGGGTGAGGGTTAGGGTACGGCTTAGGGTACGGGTTCGGGGAGGTGTTCGGGTAGGGCGTAGGGTATGGGTTAGGGTTAGGGTTAGGGCTAGTGTTAGGGTTAGGGCTCGGTTTAGGGTACGGGTTAGGATTAGGGTATGCGTTAGGGTTAGGGTAGGGGTTAGGGTTAGTGTACGCGTTAGGTTGAGGGTAGTTATTATACCTATCCATCTCTCTAGATACCCCTTAGCACGTACAGGAATATTATTGGGGGTCCAGCCATGGAGAAGAGTTTAGACACTAGGAGAAGATAAGGAACACACCCATTATCACGAAATCACATTAGGATTCTCTTTTTAACCTGTTCCTTAAAACACTAGTGCTTAGGAATACTATTGGAGGCAGAAGCAGTCAAGGGTAGCTTAGGGTTAGGGTTAGGGTTAGGGTGAGGGTTAGGGTATTGCTTAGGGTACGGGTTCGGGGAGAGGTTCGGGTAGGGCGTAGGGTATGGGTTAGGGTTAGGGTTAGGGCTAGTGTTAGGGTTAGGGCTCGGTTTAGGGTACAGGTTAGGATTAGGGTACGCGTTAGGGTTAGGGTAGGGGTTAGGGTTAGTGTACGCGTTAGGGTGAGGGTAGTTATTAAACCTATCCCACTCTCTAGATACCCCTTAGCACGTACAGGAATATTATTGGGGGTCCAGCCATGGAGAAGAGTTTAGACACTAGGAGAAGAAAAGGAACACACCCATTATCAAGAAATCACATTAGGATTCTCTTTTTAACCTGTTCCTTAAAACACTAGTGCTTAGGAAATCTATTGGAACCAGAAGCAGTCAAGGGTAGCTTAGGGTTAGGGTTAGGGTTAGGGTGAGGGTTAGGGTATGGCTTAGGGTACGGGTTCGGGGAGGGGTTCGGGTAGGGCGTAGGGTATGGGTTAGGGTTAGGGTTAGGGTTAGTGTTAGGGTTAGGGCTCGGTTTAGGGTACGGGTTAGGATTAGGGTACGCGTTAGGGTTAGGGTAGGGGTTAGGGTTAGGGTACGCGTTAGGGTGGGGGTAGATATTAAACCTATCACACTCTCTAGATACCCCTTAGCACGTAAAGGAATATTATTTGGGGGTCCAGACATGGAGAAGAGTTTAGACACTAGGAGAAGATAAGGAACACACCCATTATCAAGAAATCACATTAGGATTCTCTTTTTAACCTGTTCCTTAAAACACTAGTGCTTAGGAAATCTCTTGGAGGCAGAAGCAGTCAAGGGTAGCTTAGGGTTAGGGTTAGGGTTAGGGTGAGGGTTAGGGTACGGCTTAGGGTACGGGTTCGGGGAGGGGTTCGGGTAGGGCGTAGGGTATGGGTTAGGGTTAGGGTTAGGGCTCGGTTTAGGGTACAGGTTAGGATTAGGGTACGCGTTAGGGTTAGGGTAGGGGTTAGGGTTAGTGTACGCGTTCGGGTGAGGGTAGTTATTAAACCTATCCCACTCTCTAAATACCCCTTAGCACGTACAGGAATATTATTGGGGGTCCAGCCATGGAGAAGAGTTTAGACACTAGGAGAAGATAAGGAACACTCCCATTATCACGAAATCACATTAGGATTCTCTTTTTAACCTGTTCCTTAAAACACTAGTGCTTAGGAAATCTATTGGAGGCAGAAGCAGAAAGGGTAGTTTAGGGTTAGGGTTAGGGTTAGGGTGAGGGTTAGGGTATTGCTTAGGGTACGGGTTCGGGGAGAGGTTCGGGTAGGGCGTAGGGTATGGGTTAGGGTTAGGGTTAGGGCTAGTGTTAGGGTTAGGGCTCGGTTTAGGGTACGGGTTAGGATTAGGGTACGCGTTAGGGTTAGGGTAGGGGTTAGGGTTAGGGTACGCGTTAGGGTGAGGGTAGTTATTAAACCTATCCCACTCTCTAGGTACCCCTTAGCACGTAAAGGAATATTATTTGGGGGTCCAGCCATGGAGAAGAGTTTAGACACGAGGAGAAGATAAGGAACACACCCATTATCAAGAAATCACATTAGGATTCTCTTTTTAACCTGTTCCTTAAAACACTAGTGCTTAGGAAATCTATTGGAGGCAGAAGCCATCAAGGGTAGCTTAGGGTTAGGGTTAGGGTTAGGGTGAGGGTTAGGGTACGGTTTAGGGTACGGGTTCAGGGAGGGGTTCGGGTAGGGCGTAGGGTATGGGTTAGGGTTAGGGTTAGAGTTAGTGTTAGGGTTAGGGCTCGGTTTAGGGTACGGGTTAGGATTAGGGTACGCGCTAGGGTTAGGGTAGGGGTTAGGGTTAGGGTACGCGTTAGGGTGAGGGTAGTTATTAAACCTATCACACTCTCTAGATACCCCTTAGCACATAAAGGAATATTATTTGGGGCTCCAGCCATGGAGAAGAGTTTAGACACGAGGAGAAGATAAGGAACACACCCATTATCAAGAAATCACATTAGGATTCTCTTTTTAACATGTTCCTTAAAACACTAGTGCTTAGGAAATCTATTGGAGGCAGAAGCCGTCAAGGGTAGCTTAGGGTTAGGGTTAGGGTTAGGGTGAGGGTTAGGGTACGGCTTAGGGTACGGGTTCGGGGAGGGGTTCGGGGAGGGCGTAGGGTATGGGTTAGGGTTAGGGTTAGGGCTCGGTTTAGGGTACAGGTTAGGATTAGGGTACGCGTTAGGGTTAGGGTAGGGGTTAGGGTTAGTGTACGCGTTCGGGTGAGGGTAGTTATTAAACCTATCCCACTCTCTAGATACCCCTTAGCACGTAAGGGAATATTATTGGGGGTCCAGCCATGGAGAAGAGTTTAGACACTAGGAGAAGATAAGGAACACAACCATTATCAAGAAATCACATTAGGATTCTCTTTTTAACCTGTTCCTTAAAACACTAGTGCTTAGGAAATCTATTGGAGGCAGAAGCAGTCAAGGGTAGCTTAGGGTTAGGGTTAGGGTTAGGGTATGGCTTAGGGTACGGGTTCGGGGAGGGTTTCGGGTAGGGCGTAGGCTATGGGTTAGGGTTAGGGTTAGGGTTAGTGTTAGGGTTAGGGCTCGGTTTAGGGTACGGGTTAGGATTAGTGTATGCGTTAGGGTTAGGGTAGGGGTTAGGGTTAGGGTACGCGTTAGGGTGAGGGTAGTTATTAAACCTATCCCACTCTCTAGATACCCCTTAGCACGTAAAGGAATATTATTTGGGGGTCCAGCCATGGAGAAGAGTTTAGACACAAGGAGAAGATAAGGAACACACCCATTATCAAGAAATCACATTAGGATTCTCTTTTTAACATGTTCCTTAAAACACTAGTGCTTAGGAAATCTATTGGAGGCAGAAGCCGTCAAGGGTAGCTTATGGTTAGGGTTAG